>NW_006788723.1:812823-842992 GCF_000442215.2 Lipotes vexillifer | reverse complement strand
GGCCCATGAGCCATGGCCTCTGAGCCTGCGTGTCCGGAGCCTGTGCTCCGCAACGGGAGAGGTCACAACAGTGAGAGGCCCACGTACCGAAAAAAAAAAAAACAACAACTCAGGTCTACCGATGTCAAAACTCATATTCCTTCCACTATTCTATATAGAGAAACATAGTTGTGCTCAAAGATAGGGTGGACTGGAGTGAGGTGGTAGACGTCAAATAAGGGAAGGTAAGTAGCTTCTCCCAAGCAGCCTCAGAGGATAGCACTTATTACCCTTGGGGAATCTTACCATAGAACAGGTTTGGTGCTTGGCTCATGGGCTCAGCAGACCTCTTTTATCAGCTTGCTTGTAGCAAGTCTATCTCTGAGGGGTGCAATACATTAATCAAGTTTATAATGCATAAAATCAGAATGCCAGCCTACTATTTATAATACAAAAGGGACCACAACCCTCAAAGTCTACATGACTCAACCTCTAGATTAACTACACAGGAAATCAAGTCATCCTCAGAACATTGATTGGTAAACATGGAATTGGGAAGACATTGAAAAGACAGCTCTTTCATGCTATTGCGTTAAGATAACACGATGTATCCATTTCTCAATAGGATGGTCTTCCCAATAGGAGTGGAGATATGCCAAGGCCATAAGCCATCGATTGCCTTCACCCAGGCCGCTTTAAGACCAGCTTTGCTAATGAGACTAGAATACTTGAAATTTACTCCTAAGCTCTCTTATTCTGTGGACTGTGCTTAATTGGACACTGTTTGCATTTGTATCTATGAATCCCCTTTTCATGAGTCCATGGCTCAGGATCTCCACTTCCAGTGCTCAATTCTCTAAACAAGTCAGTATAATCAGTCAGATTAATGTCTAGTCTTGATTGCCTGAGTGACATTTGGTTTCTTTCAAGTAACTTTTTCCATCTCTGCTCCAGTATGTGTCAATTTCTTAGGGCTTATTCCTCAGCAGATGATCTTGTTTCCATATCCTTAGAGGGCACCGCACAGTAGACTCCACCTACTGAGAGCCCACACTGCCCTCACTCTCCCTCACAGTGGTGTATGGAAGGAATGTATTAAGACAGCATCCAGACCACAAACAGCCTGAATTATGCAATGTGGTTACAAGTGAGTCACCCTAGATTGGAGCACACAGGCAAGCATGAACATAGAGACCCAAAGCCGAGATACAAGATATGAGGTATTAAATACCTTACAGTCTGAAAAGAACAGTGCTGGGGCCAGATACATTCCTACAAAATAAATTTATTTATTTATTTATTTTTGGCTGCATTGGGTCTTCATTGCTGCTCACGGGCTTTCTCTAGTTGCGGCGAGCGGGGCCTACTCTTCGTTGCCGTGCGTGGGCTTCTCACTGCAGTGGCTTCTCTTGTGGGGCACGGGCTCCATGCATGTGGACTTCAGTGGTCCTACAAAGGGCTTTTGAACTGGTGAAAGAAAAATTTTTCTAAAATCAACCACCACTTGCTCTACCTTCACAACCTAAAAGAAGGTGCGATGGTGAGGGTAGGAAGAGAGGGAGGTCAAGAGTCATCAGTCCTGGGAGGAGTCCGGTATTTTGGCCAGAGGGTAATTTCTTCCCGCCCTGTGGAAGAAGGGAGGGTAGTTCTTCCTCAATTCCTCTCCCCCAGGTTAAATCCAGGTTTGGGGTTGTTGACAAGAATCAAGCATTATGGGGGAATATAATTATCATAATTAGTTTTAGCCTTCCCTAAAAAAAATTGGATTCTGTTCCTAAGGAGGATGGAGCAAAGGGCTGAAGATAGGCAGGAACTGTATCTGCCATGCTGGGGAGTCTCCAGCTGGGAGCTCTTCCACTTGAGCAGCCCACTTCCTATGTGTGGGTGTGGGGTGTCTCAGGGCTGCGTGGAGGCCAAGGGATCACAGGACTCTGCCAGCCAGGCTTGCGGTTTTATGACAGTTCACTCCTTTTAAACCCTAACTGGATGCTGGTTGATCTAATGTGGAGGTTCCATTTGTTGGTGTGTTAGTCACTGTTCTGGTTGCCAAGAACAGAAACTAACACATACTAACCGAATCAATTGGATCACATAACGAAAAATGCAGGTGGTCGGTTTTGTCTCGAGGATAATTGGATCCAAGAAGTCAGTTGATGTCTTTTACTATTATTGTGGTCTCCATCTTTCAAGAATGATTTCCTTGGTGTTGGCATTTTTCTCTGAAAGTCTCCTTCCTTGCCCAAGATTTCCATCCTATAAGGTTAGCAGTTGAAAACAAGACAGGACAAAGTCTAGCTCCCGGAGGGCTTACTTTCTAGTGGAGTAGTCTAGGGGAAACACACACTGTGCGTCTCCTCCACTCTCAATACTCTGCTACAACACGGCTTCACTTCTGAAAGCAGACCTGGATTTTATACACATCAGGCAAGTCTTTGACACCACATGGGTGTCCTACAATTTAACTCAATTCTACAGGTTAAGGGCCCAGTCCCATAAGGCTGCTCCCCAACCCAACCCAGTTCACACACCAATCACATGTTTAGGGTGTTACCTGCACTTCTGACCCACCAGCTATAAATCAGAAATTCCCATACCCCCCCTTCTTGGGTTCAGTTAATTTGCTAGAGCGGCTCATAGAACTCAGGAGAATAATTTACTTACTAGATTACTAGCTTATTACCAAGGTTAGTAAAAGATACGAACCAATAGCCAGGTGAAGAAATGCAAAGGCGAGGTCCAGAAGGGTCTCAAATACAGAAGCATCTGTCTCCATAGAGTTTGGAGTGTGCCACCCTCCCAGCGCATGGACATGTTCTTGTTCACCAGTCTAGAAGCCCTCCAAACCCTGTCCTTTTGTGTCTTTGTGGAGACTTCATTTTTTAGGCATGGTTGATTAAATCACTGGCCACTAGTAATTGAATTCAATATCCAGCCCCTCTCCCCTCCCCAGAGGTGTTAAGGGTGAGTACTGAAAGTTTCAACCTTCTAATCACCTGGTTGGTTCCCTTGGCAACCAGCCCCTATCCTTAGGTGCTTTTTAAAATTCACCTTATTAACATAAACTCAGGTATGGTTGAAACTCGGGGTTTGTTACTGAATAACGAGATACCTCTATCACTTTTATGACTTAGGACATTCCAAGGGTTTTAGGAACTCTGTACCAGAAGCAGAATGAAGATCAAAAATATATTTCTAATTATAAATCACAATATCGAAGGTGGGGAGGGGCCAGAGAAATATATAAACAAATATATAAATAAATCCATAAGTAAGATGAAATATTTCCATATTGAATATTATTAAGAAAATAAACGAGGATAATAAGATAGAATATGATTGGCTGGGATGAAGATGGTGATACATGAGGTGGTTAGAAAAAAAATTAATTTCTGTGGCAGTTGAGTCAAGAAATCAGTGATGAGAAGAAGCCAGCTATATGAGGCTCCGGGTGTTGCAAGAAGAACAGCAGGTACAAAGGTTCTGAGATAGAAATAAACTGCCTGTTTGAAGAATGGACAAAAGGCAAGTGTGACTGAGTTGAGTTTTGAAGAACTAAAAGGAGTTAGTCAGACTTGGAGATGGAACCATACCTTCAACCAAAAGAGAGAAATTTATCTTAAAAGTAACAATGGACCATGAGAATAAGGGGAAATGTGGAAGTTATAGTCAGTAGCATAAAAATCCTTCCTTGTGTTGGGTTTTTCCTGTGTTCCAGTCTGGGCAAAAAGAGTGAGTTCAGTGGCATACTCCTTCTTCACTGTGATTCTAGGAGTTACCTGCTAATCACTTGAAAATGTTTTAATACTAGCTACCATTTATTGAGCATCTACTATTTTCTAGGCATTGTAATAGGCAGCTTAGGTACATTATCCTACCCACCAAGCTATAAGTCGATATTATTCCCAATTTACAATTGAAAAATTGAGCTGCAGACCGTTTAAGTAGTTTGCCCACAGTAAATGACAAAGTTGGGATTCAAATCCAGGTCTTCTGTGCCAAAACTCATGTTCTTTCCACTGTTCTGTGTACCCCTCAAAATCACAGTTGTGTCCAAGGACAGAGAGAGGTGGTAGACATTGGAAAGAAGGAAGGTGGGTCGCTTCTCCAGATAGGCCACTCAGGCCAGTTCTCATTTCTTTGAGGAGCTGAACATGCTCAAGGATTTGGCACTTGGCCCTGTGGGCTCAGAAGCCAGCTTTTAGTAAAAGGCACAGAAGTAAACTCATGTCAACCAAATTTATGGTGTGTATTATAATTAGAATGCCAGTTTCAGTTGCCTGGAAAATCACAGACAAAATATATAATCAAGAATATGAAATGTCAGTTAACAAATGTTTAAAAAAGCACTTTTTTGAAAGTATCTTTGATGCATGCAGGTGTGTCCTGTCCAGGATGGATGTGTCTCCTTTCTGTGGGAAAAGTGCAGGGAGCTCTAAACTCTCATGGCTTCCAACCTAGCAAATGAAATGTTACTCTGCAGAAGTTATTTTCAAATACTGTTTATATTCCCTTATAACCTTACTCTGAAAATGAGAGTCCCAAATTGTAGCAACTGTTAGGATAATTGGGATAATTAAGGAACAATATGCCCAGAACAGTTATCAACATAATTACCAAATCTGAATACTTAAGAAAAAGACAGGAAGGGGAAAAAATGAGAGTTTGGTTGCCATTTTTGAATACTGGCTTGAGGCTCACTTTCTGAAATGAGAAAAGGATGTTAAAGCACTGTCCCCACATACTGAATGCTTCCAGTTTAAAAACTAATAAAAACGTATGATATAATAAACATAGAACTATTAATATTTCTTGGTTTACATATTTTCTTGATTCCTAGTTGGAATGAAGATAAACATTTATTGCTGTATTAATTTTTTGTCTTATGGACTTTAATTCTTTAAAAGTCACACTTTGTGGGAGTTCCCTGGCAGTCCAGTGGTTAAGACTCGGTGCGTTCACTGCTGTGGCCCTGGGTTCAGTCCCTGGTTGGGGAACTAAGATCCCGCAAGCCTCAGGCCAAAAATAAATATAAATAAATAAATAAATAAAATAAAATTCACTGTGTATTTTTTTTTTTAAGTCACACTTTGTATTTCAATTCTCTGGTGATCATAAAAGTACTACAGAATACAAAATTGTGGGTTTAAGCATGACCTATTTTAATTCATGCAAACATTTGGTTATTTGCACTGATGCCAAAAATGACAATGCCCATTTGTCATTCTTTTCTCTTGACTTCTTAGCGTGTGGACCTTATTCCTATATTGGGGGAATTCCCCATGAATGTCTCTATGTCTTCCTAAAGATGAGAACAGTAGATAATCACTTTCCCAGAACACCTAAGAGCTAGGGAGAAAGCAATCTGTCAGATGCATCCACCTGGCACTTTGAAGCTAGTGTGGCAAAGAAACAAGGAAGTGGAGAATTCATTTTGATAGTGGCTGCACCATCCATTTTCCAAGGGCAAAGTCCAAAAGTGTGTTCACAATCACTTCCTGACTGGAGTGACTCCGGCTGCTGTGCCGACTGGCTGGCCTCCCTTCGTTTTTGCCCATCTTCTAATCCTGGTTTAAAGGAATTTCTCTGAAATTCCCCAAGATACCCAATACCATTTCAGTAAATCCCTTTTCTGTTTAAATCAGCCAGAATTGGTGTCTGATACAATGGCTAACTTTCTATGTTTGCACCTTGCTGAAGTTATTATACTGAATTTTATGATTTAAAAAAAGAACCCTGAATTTACTTCATTCTCCATATTAGTATTGGGAGATTATGAACATGGGATTTTAACTGCTATGTTATAATCCAACCGTGCCTGTGTCTTTCTTAAATTGGTCATTGTGAAACCCAGAAAAATAACATTAAAATGGCATAACCTTGTTGGGGTGGTGAGGGGGAAGCATGTGGAGGGTATGACTGTATAATCCTGCTGGCCTCTCCATACCACTGACTCCCCCCTGCCCTGGGAAGAAGGAGCAGTTTACCTAATTAGAGGCTTTGGAAGAAGACACCAGGTGTTGGGAGTGGTTGGTTGGCCTGCAGAGAGGGGATGCTCTCAGTTGCTGTCTACCTTGCCGTAGCAGCCTGGCCCTTCTGAAGGAGGCCTGCCCTCATCTACCACTACCTATGCCTGGGAGGGTGAGTCTATGATTCTGGGGCACAATATTGGGAAGCCCATAGACACCACACACCTAGACCACGTCCCTTACCTTGGCTTTCATCAGTAATAAAGGCAATACTTAAGTCTCAACCACAGTTGTTTCAGAACTTGACAGTTCTGAAAGAGAGTCCAGAAGAGGACTGCTTTTATTTAAGCCCCCTGAGATTCTAAGAGGTCTATACAAATTGTTCCATGTGTACTTTCAGAGTAAACATTTTTTTTTTTTGGCCTCACCACTCAGCATGGGGGTTCCTAGTTTCCTGACCGGGGATCAAACGCATGCCCCCTGCATTGGAAGCGCAGAGTCTTAACCACTGGACAGCCAGGGAAGTCCCTCAGCAAACTTTTAAAAGTTTAATATTTGTCTATTTGGCTATTTTTCCCTCTGACATCAGTCTGGATCCAGTTAGGAAAGAGAAAATGCACAATAGTTTAAACAGGAAAATTTTAATAGAAAGAATTATTACTAAATGATATGATTGGTCTAAGAGGGATCAGCTAGTCCAGAAGTAAAGGCAACTCGAAAGCATACAGGAATAGCAGAGCAGAGGAGAAGCCAGCAGCCCCAGGGCTGAGAGAGAGCACGGAAGGGAAGCGCGGCGCCACCAGGCTGAGATCCACACTTTGTCGGCGAGAGCTTAGCTGTGGCTTGTGGAATGGCAGAGAAGTCACTTTATAATTTGCTGGAAATTTGCCCTCTGGGGCGCTGGGCAAGTAGCTGGGGCTCACCAGAGGCACTGGGCTACAAAACTGCTGAGGATCAGGGAGCAAGTATAGGGGAGGGGGACAGCTGCTGGCCTCTGGGTGCCACCCACCCCTACCACCCCAGGCACCGAGTCCTGCAGGAGCCTTTTTCCTCCTACAGTGTCTTTGTAGCAGCCCCTCTACCAACAAAGCTCAACACCATGCCGGCTGCGGCAAAGGAAAAATATTTAAAGGAACCAGAACTGTTTTCACAGAGCAGGCAAAAATGGTGAATTTGGAGCTAAGAAGCAGCAAATCCATAACCAGTACACCTAGATATGGATTTGATTGTATTTTGTAGTGACATCAAGTCAATTGTATTTTCTGACACTCTTAACTGCTTTTTAAAACTCGGGGTAACCCAATACTAAAGTAATAAATAATCTGTGTTTATCCAAAGGCATCTGAGAATTTGGAGTTAAGCACTTGCATTCTCTGTTGTTCCTTGTAAAGGAATACTGAGAATTTGTCTTCTCTTCAAATAACTGGTTATGTGTTCAGATGATACTGATAGCTTTTGCTGTTTTTTGTTTGTTCGTTGTAACAACTGCTTTACTTCCTTCCCAACTAAAGTTTGTTCCTGTTGCTTCTTTTTCTAAGCTTCCTACCTTTTTAGATGTATGGCTTTATAGTAAATCCGTGTATGATCACTTTCGTCAGTTTTCACTGGAAGCTAATGTCAATGTGTGTTTAATTCATGTCTTCACTTGGAAGTCTCCGTCCTGGTTTTAGTAGCTCCTTGGCTGAAGGACTGAGCCCACCAACTCTCATCCTCAGCAGTTGTTACCAGCCTGTGCTGTCCCACGCTTCAGGGAACACATGTCAGACTCTCAGTGGTCCCATCGAAGCGCCACCTAACTTGAGGAAATCAAAGCACACCTCCCTCCAAAGAAATTCTCCTCACTGTATTATCTCTTAAGCTGTCCTCTGTCAACTCTTCAATACCCTTTGTATCAGTCAGCGTGCAACCAGAGATACAGAACTAATAGGAGATGTATATTAAGAGATTTATTGCAACGAATTAACTTATGTGATTGTGGAAGCAAATCCATAGGGCAGGCCTTCCCAGAGAGCAGGCGGGAACTCCCCGGCAAGAGAGTCTACATCTACAGGTGGGTTGTTTTTCTTCAGTGAAGCCTAAGCTGTGCTCTTAAAGCCTTTCAGCTAATTGAATTAGGCCCACCCAGATTATTAAACTAATCTCCCTTAAAGTCAACTGACTTTGGATTTTAATTGCATCTACAAAGTACCTGCTCAGTAACACCTAATTAGTGTTTGATTGAATAACTGGGGGCTGTGGCCTAGCTAAGTAGACACATAAAACTGGCCATCACACCCTTATTATGGTCGAATGTCTTTGTAATTGTTTAACTAGTGCTTTAGTCTTTCCTTTGAAAAGCTGCATCTTATTCTAGCACTCACTTTGGAATTTTCTATTACATCAATTTAATTTCCTTGTATACCCCCTTGATGCCCAGCATAAGAGAACAGTCCAGACTGATGAGCCTTTTACTTTTTTTTTTTTTGCTCCGGACGCCCAGGCCCAGCAGCCATGGCGCACGGGCCCAGCCGCTCTGCGGCATGTGGGATCCTCCCAGACCGGGGCACGAAGCCGTGTCCCCTGCATCGGCAGGTGGACTCCCAACCACTGCGCCACCAGGGAAGCCCCTGATGAGCCTGTTATTTGTAGTTTCCTGAACCTCCTAGCCCCACCTCCATCTTATTCCAGAGCTCACTACTCAGGACATCTCTTGGTCTCCCTGGTTCTTAAACTGGCTGCAAGTTTTATCTGTCCTTACTCTGATGCATGTCCCATTCCTCCTGGCTCACACATTTTCCTGGCTATGCTTGAGTTGCCCTACTTAAGCCCCATATCCTCACAGGACACTCTGGTTCCCTGGGCTGTTCCCGCCTCATTCAAGTGGCATGCCTTCCCCCAGTCCATCTCATGCTCTGCTTTCAGACTGGGGATAAGTGTGCCTCTGACCTTCTTACCACTCTGCAGTGAAAACACCAAGCCAAGCCAGGTAAGATGCCCCATCTTCCCTACCAGCAGCACAAATCAGGCGTTCCTCATTACGTACAGAATTAAGTACCAAGCCACAATCATTCAAAGCCCTCTGTAATATTATACTGGCCTATTGTAGAATTTTCTCCCCAAACCAGGTAATTTGCTCTTCCTCCAGTGCAGTCTGTACTTTCCCACATTTCTGACTCGGCTTGTGCTCTTCTTCTGCCTAGAATTTCTCTCCCACCACCATGTCTACCCATCAAAATCTCACCCATCCTCCAAAGTCCACCAGGAATGGTACCCGCTCCATGAATCCTTTCCTGATATCCTTAACTGGATGTCAGGCCTCTTTGCTACCTTATCCCTCTTATGGCACACATATACTCTCGCTTGCATTACAGTTATTCCGCAGGTTGCTGTTATTTCCCATCCATCCCTAGATTGGAAGCTCCTTGAGGACAGATACCGTTCTGGCTCATGTTTCTATTACCTCTAACATCAAGCACAATGCTTTGCCCAAAGTAGATCCTTAATAACTATTTTCTGATATGAATACAGTTGATCTGGGTCATTGTTTCCCTAAAAGTTTTGTGTAGTGAGCTGCACATACGATCTCTGAATCTGGGAACCCAGCTTTGTGCTTTACCCTTGTCAACCTTATCTTTTCTGGCCCTCATTCTCTTTATCTTTAAAATGAGACGTTTTGGCCAGATGATCTTCAGAGTCCCTGCCGTGTTCTTAAATTCTAAGATTTTTTAAATGCCTAAAATGAGACTGCTGGCTTGTTTTCACAGTTCCTCAAAGAAATAGCCTTTGCTGTGAGAAGAAAAATATGCTATTTAAGGTGACAAAGTTTGAGTTGTTGACATGACAGTAAGTCAGCAAGTCCTGACCTGCCCTGTCTTATCCAGCCTGGGACATCGTCCTATCCACACCCACCAATCCGGGAGCTGGAAACCTGGTCAGATGTACTAGCATGACAGCAGGCAACATGGGAACAAATGAAGGGTAATAAGAAATTGAGGGCACCATCTCAAAGACAGGTGGGTGAACTAGGACTTGAGGAATGAGAGGGAAGAGATATGAATGAGTGAAACTAAGCTAAAAAGCCTTTTGGGAAAAGTGAGGATTTAGTTAAGAAAATCTACTCTTCTAATTTTTAAAATACACTTTTATTTTAGATTAATTTTACATTTATAGAAAAGTTGCAAATTTCATACAAAAGAGCTCCCCTATACACCACAGCCAGATTCCTCTATTGTTAATTCCTAGGTACTATACATTTGTCACAACTAATGGACCAATATTGACACATTATCATTAACTAATTTAGATTCTCAGCCTTTACCTAATGTTCTTTGCTTGTTTGTGATCCCATCCAGGATACCACATTATATTAAGTTGTTATGTCACCTTGGGCTGTGACAGTTTCTCAGACTTCCCTGCTGTAGTTTTGTTGTTGTTGCTGTTGTTTTGCTTTTTTTTTTTTAATTTATTTTTGGCTGCATTGGGTCTTCGTTGCTGCACGCGGACTTTCTCTAGTTGCGACGAGCAGGGGCTACTCTTCATTGCAGTGTGCTGGCTTCTCATTACGGTGGCTTCTCTTGTTGCAGAGCACGGGCTCTAGAGTGCAGGCTCAGTAGTTGTGGCGCACGGGCTTAGCTGCTCTGTGGCATGTGAGATCTTCCCGGACCAGGGCTCGAGCCCATGTCCCCTGCATTGGCAGGCAGATTCTTAACCACTGCACCACCCGGGAAGCCCCGTTGTTCTGCTTTTAGTTATTTTTCTTTCAGTTTTATTGAGATATAATTGAGATGCTGCATTGTATAAGTTTAAGGTGTACAGCATAATGACTTGATTTACATATATTGTGAAATGATCACAAGTTAGTTAACATCCATCATCTCATACAGATGCCAAAAAAAGATAAATGTTTTTTTCCTTGTGATGAGAACTTTTAGGATTTACCCTCCTAGCAACTTTCTAATATATAATAGGGCAGTGTTAACTAGAGTCGTCATGTCGTACATTACATCCTCAGTACCTATTTATCTTAAAACTGAGAGTTTGAACCTTTTGACCACCTTCATTCAGTTCCTCTACTCCTCAGACTTTCCCTGTTTTTGACAGTTCTGAGAAACGTTGGTCAACCATTTTGTAGAATGTTCCTCATTTGGGGTTTGTCTGATGTTTTTTCTCACGGTTATTCTGGGGTTATGTTGTTTCTTGGAAGATGATCAGAGGTCAAGGTGCTATTCTCATCAGATCGTATCAAGGTGACTTATCACTGTTGATGTTGACCTTGATCACCTATAGCTCAGGTAGTGTTTGTCAGGTTTCTCCACAGTGAAGCCACTCTTTTCCTCCCCTCCATACTCTACATTTTGGAAGAACTTTCTTTGTGCAGCCCCTTCTTAAGGGGTGATACTGAAACCAAGCCAGACCCTGCGGGGCCCTCCCAGGTACAAAAGCCCCTCCGTGTCCCACGTTTCCTGTTTGTGGGAAAAGGCTTTAGTCTCCTAGGCCTTCCCTGAGTTCCAAAGAGCAGACAGAGGCAGTTACTAACTAGGGAAGTGAGGGGATGCAGAAACAAAGGAAAAGCAGTCAAGAAACAATAGTGCAGAGATAAAACAGAGTCCTAGTTCCTCCTCAAGGGATATACATAACAATCTGACACATATCCTTGAGTTGTTCTGCAGAATCTAAGACCCCTACCCAGTTGGAGGATGGTGACTACATGCTAACCACAAGAACAAAGACCCCAGACTGGTTGGATCCAGAAAGTTGGTTATGAAGATTCCTGAAACACCAACCAAACGTTATCTTTAAAAACTCTTCCCTTTGGGCTTCCCTGGTGGCGCAGTGGTTGAGAGTCCGCCTGCCGATGCAGGGGACACGGGTTCGTGCCCCGGTCTGGGAGGATCCCACATGCCGCGGAGCAGCTGGGCCCGTGAGCCGTGGCTGCTGAGCCTGCGCGTCCGGAGCCTGTGCTCCTCAACGGGAGAGGCCACAGCAGTGAGAGGCCCGCGTACCGCAAAAAAAATAAATAAATAACAAAGAGTTACTGTCATTGATTTTCAGCTCTGGCATTGGGGAAGTAGTCTTGGTGGCAAGTAGAAACAGAGGGAAAACAAGAACAAGAACACTACGAAGCTGCCCACATCTTGCCCTCATCTCAAAGAGCTATAGCTATAGTTGGCTCTCTGTATCCACAGTTTCCTCATCTGAGGATTCAACCAGTATTTTGAGGTTCAAAAACATTCGGAAAAAAGAAAATTCCAGAAAGTTTAAGGAGCAAAACTGGAATTCTCCATACACTGGCAACTATTTACATAGCATTTACATTGCATTATAAGTAATCTAGGGATTATTTAAAGTATATGGGAGGATATGTGTAGGTAATATTGCAAATACTGCGCCATTTTATATAAAGGGCTTGAGCATCCATGAATTTTGGTATACATGGGAGTCCTGGACCCAATCCCACCCCCGCCGAGGATACCAGGAGACAGCTGTACTTTATCCTTTCCTCTTGTGTTCTCCAACTCCCTCCCATCCAGGTCTCAGAGGTTCCAGATAAAGAAAGGGCCAAGGGAGGGTAGGCTATGATATTTTCTCAGATTTCTCCCCAATCCAATCCAAATCAATGAAACAGAAGCTATTTCCGTGCTGTGAAACAAATAACACATATGACTAAAAGATCAGGACATGTTCTTTTGATGCCCAATTAGGATATTTTGTAATCCCACCAACGAAATGGTCAGATTTTGCCTTTCTTCCGTGTGACCCCCAGGGCCCAAAGCGTATTGTCCCACCTGTGCTCAGCGACAGGTGATTTGTGTGCTTTTGCTCCAGCCTTGCTTCTGCTGCCCTGTTGCTGCCTCAGCTACCAATGACCCATGTGAGGTTGCTGCTCTTAGGGGCACAGACGTCATCTGTTCTGTTAGTAACAGCTCCCATGTCACCACTCTGGCCTTGTGGGGACACTGCTTTCCCCTTAGTTATCCTTTCTGAAGCACAAAACAGATCTTTCTCCAATTCTCCATGGCATGACACAGGCCAGGTTATAATGTCTAACAGGTGCTCAAGTACTAGGAATCAGAAAGCGTAAGTCAGGTTGGAGGGAATACCTTCACTTTCAAAGGTTTTTCTCACTTAAACAAACCAGAATGCAGTCTTCCTCAAAAACAAACAAACAGTTCCTAAGTACCTCTTATGTAGCCAGCACTATACTTTACATTAAATCCCCACACTAATTTTTTTAAATGCCTTAAATCAACAGAAATTTATTGTCTTAAAGTTCTGGAGGTCCAAAGTCTGAAGTCAGTCTCGCTGGGCAAAATTCAAGGTGTCTGCAGGGCTGCATTCTTTCTGGAGGCTCTAGGGGAACATGCATTTCCTTCCTTGCCTTTCTAGCTTCTAGAGCCTGCTCACATGCATGGACCGTGGTCCTCTCCCTCCATCTTCTAAGGCAGCCATGGCGGCCTAGAATTTCTCACAACATACAGTTCTTCTTAGAGACAGATTATTCTTCTGTTATCACATCGCCTTCTCTGCCTACACAACAGTCTTTAGAGGCTGGTTTTATTATCTCCGTTTGTAAATAAACAAACCAACATTCTATGTAAGGATTCCAATCAAGGCCTGACCAAAACAACCCAGTGTTTTTTCTACCACATAATGCTACACAAACAAACAAAACTCCAATGTCAACATTAGCTTTTAAAAAATTATATTCATTTTATCCAAGTATTTTTGGAGAAATTAGGTAAAAAACTGTTCTATTTCACTTAAAATACAGTTCAATTTATAAAAATAAATTGAATAATGACATAGTTTTGGAGAATTTTTGATTTATAAAAAAACATTCACATATAGTTTCTAAGCTGTGTGTGTGTGTTTTTAAAATAGCAATTGCTAACACTACAAAACTCAAGTAGGATTATTAAAACTAATATTTTATTTGTGTTATTTACATAGCTATCATTATGAGTATATTAGCTCCAAATAATATAAAATATCTGCTCCACCTTCACTGCCTCTGATTTCTCTGTCTGAAATATGGGGAAATTTGCCTGATTATGAGGTTTGGTTGGGGGAGCTAGAAATGTCAAGTTTCTCCTTTTACCGCTGGAAAGCAACTTGAGCCCATTTTGGATCAAAGAGCTATTTCTGGGCTTCCCTGATGGCGCAGCGGTTGAGAGTCCGCCTGCCAATGCAGGGGACACGGGTTCGTGCCCCGGTCCGGGAAGATGCCACATGCTGCGGAGCGGCTGAGTCCGTGAGCCATGGGTGTGCTCCACAACGGAAGAAGCCACAACAGTGAGAGGCCCGCGTGCCGCAAAAAAAAAAAAAAAAAGAGCTATTTCTAACAAAAAAATTTATGTGTTTATGTTGCAGGAAAGAGAGTAGGGCCGTAGAGGATGGTCACGTCCCAGGTCTCAGGCGTATCCGGGACGGCCGCCAAGTGTGGGTTCTTGGCTTCGCGCAGGAAAGAAGTCAAGAGCGAGCCATAGTAAAGAGAAAGAAGGTTTATTCAGGGAGATACACACTCCATAGACAGAGTGTGGGCCATCTTGGAAGGTGAGAGAGACAAGAGGCCCCACGGAATGGGGTTGTCAGTCTTTATAGGGCTGGGAAATTTCATAGGCTAGTGAGTGGGAGGATTATTCCAACTATTTTGGGGAGGGGGTGGGGATTTCCGGGAATTGGGCCCCGCCCACTCTTTGGCCTTTTATGGTCAGCCTTGGAACTGTCATGGCACTTGTGGGTGTGTCATTTAGCATGCTGAGGAATTACAATGAGCTATACTGAGGCTCAAGGTCTAGTGGAAGTTGACTTGTCCACCATCTTGGGCCTAGCTGGTTCTAACCAGTTTATGTCGTGTCCTCAACGGCTGTCATTCTTTTAAATGTTGTGCCCTGCCCCCTTCCTGTCTCATTTATATTAAGGGTTACACCCAGTTGAAATAAACCTTGTTCAGGCCTGTCCTTTCGGGGAATCAGAGCCTTGCAATTGGCACCTGTGTTCTACAAGATTTAGATATCTGAAATAATATCTTATGCAACCCATAAGACTTGCTCCACTGGCTTGGGACGTATAAATAGAGTCACATTTCTTTTATTCTTCCAATCAATTGATTGCAAATCAATTTACCTTTATTCACAAGAACTAGAGTATTTCCTTCTCAAGGACACTCTATCTCCTCTACCTGAATAGTCTAAGAATTCAGTCCAAAGCAAGGCACGCCTGCTTTCCAAACACCAGGTAGAGAGATTGGAGTCTACAGTTGGTGTGGTTGCTACCATAGGGTGTTGTTACTGAATTCTGGATCCTGGATCCTTTATTAGGATATTTTATGCTCAGATATTCACTGAGTGTCTGCTATGTACCAGTCGCTGCACTGGACACCAAGGATGTAGCTGAGAACACACTAAACATGGCTTCCATCCTCATGAGACTTTCCCAATACCATGGTCCAGAGGATGATGCCCTAACTGGACCAGACACACGGACCAGCTTAGGGAGATGCTCCATGCTTAGTTCCACAGTTGCAGCTCTCCTGGGTCACACACAGGCTCAGACAATATACCAAGTGGCCAGGTTCTGAGAGCTTTGACTGTCAACCACACACCGAGGTAGAAAGAATATACCTTTGTGCCCAAACACCGAGCCCCTGGTGTCAAGCCTGAGTCATCAGCTGAGAAGAATACTTCCCTTCAGGTGAGGTTGCCTTAGTGGCAACTGGTGCCTTGCCTTCCAGCAGACCCTGAGAGATTACCATGACATTAACTCCCATCTCAGCAGTTAAGGTTAGACTGTTGGTCCCTTTTCCCAGATGCTCTGGTCTCCTTGTTCAAATCGTACACTCATTCCCTAGAATTTTAGAAGAAGCTGCTCCTAAGCCATAAAGGGGAGAGGGAGCTCTTACTGTGACATTTGCCTATGTCCACTGACCTTACATTTATGCAGCAAAAGGAAGCCACTCAGGAAACCCTTCACAGAAAAATTGAGACTAGCAAATCACCATCCCAAGGTGACTGTCTGCCTAGAAAGAAAGAGGCTAAGACCACTGAAACCATAACAGCACTGTTTTACCTGTCTCCGTCTTTGGACAGGAGAGGGATGAAAGTTTCTCTGCTTAACTCCAGAGAATTCTTATTTATAGGCTTCATTTTCTAATAAACATTGTGGGGTTTTTTTTAACTGAGATATAATCGACATAAAACATTATATTAGTTTTAGGTGTGCAAAGATGATGATTTGACCTACATATACATTGCAAAACGATCACCACAACACAGTTAACATACATCTTCACACACAGTTACAGTTTTTTTTCTTGTGACGAGAACTTTCAGGATATCCTTTCTCAGCAAATTTCAAATATACGATAAAGTATTGTTCACTGTAGTCACCGTGCTATATATTACTTCCTCAGGACTTATTTATCTTATTATTGGAAGCTTGTACCTTTTGATCACCTTCACCCATTTTGCCCACTGCCCCAACCCCGCCTCTGGCAACCAACAATTTGTTCTCCATTTCTACGAATTTGGGTTTTTTTTTAGTTTCCACATACGAGAGATCATATTTGATTATTTTTTAACTAGAGCAACACAGAGCAAAGTGATGCCTTGGGGGTGGAGGTGGGGAGGCAAGAAAGAAAGGATAGTGTTGCAGGAAAGAAAGTGGGACACAAAAAGATGCTCACGTCCCAGGTCTCGTGCGAGTCTCTGGGACGGCCAAGTGTGGGTTCTTGGCTTCGCGCAGGAAAGAATTCAAGAGCGAGCCATAGTAAAGTGAAAGAAGGTTTATTCAGGGAGATACACACTCCACAGACAGAGTGTGGGCCATCTCAAAGGCGAGAGACACCAGAGTATGGGGTTGTCAGTTTTTATAGGGCTGGGTAATTTCACAGGCTAATGAGTGGGAGGAGTATTCCAGCAATTTCGGGGAAGGGGGTGGGGATTTCCAGGAATTGGGCCACCGCCCACTTTTTGACCTTTATGGTTGACCTTGGAACTGTCATGGCACCTGTGGATGTGTCATTTAGCATGCTGATGTGTTACAATGAGCGTACACTGAGGCTCAAAGTCTAGTGGAAGTTGACTTGTCCGCCATTTTGGACCTGGTTGGTTCCAACCAGTTTATGTCATGTCCTCAACGGCTGCCATTCTTTTAAAGGTTGTGCCCTAACCCCCTTTCTGTCTCAATAGTAGTTTTCCACAAAAGCAAAATGTGTGTGTGTGGGGGGTACATGTGTGTGCACCTATGCGTGCATGTGTATTGTGTTATATGTATATAATCTTTTATATATTTATGCCATTGTGTGTCTGTATATGAAATTTTGGTTGCCTATCATTTTGCTAACCCATGAAGTCTAGAAATGGGCATTTCTGATGTCTCCCATACAAATCTTCAAGTCACCGACCAGAACCGAGGCTGAAGTGAGCTGAAATTGAGCAGTTTCCAGTAAGGCAGGCATGCTGAGAGCTGCTGGCCAGTGTTCAGGATGCGGTGGGTGTGGTGAAATTCATCAGGCTTCAGCACCAGACAAAATCCTCAGCAGGATTCCAGGCTCCAGCTTTTAATAGTTTCAGCTTTGGGCAAGTTGCTTAATCTCTCTGAGCCTGGGTTTCCTTTTTTGAAATACGTGGGGAAAAAATATCAACTTTTCAGAGTTATTGTGAGAACTAAATATAACATTTCTGGTATGGTAGGCAGTACTCAAAGTGTAATTATCAGTGCACTTTGGAGGAAGACGTTAGCTCTCTGCTTCCCAAGATTTTTGCAAACTGTAATGTGTCTAAAGCTACTCGTTGCCCTGATATCCATCCTCCCATTCTTCCTTTAATAATAGTTTTAGCTGAGCATATGACCACCAGCAAGAAACTATATTTCCCTTTTCTTTTGAAGTTGGGTGTTCATGTGGCTCATTCCTGGCTGAAGGATTCGAGGGAGTGTTATATACAACCTCTGGGTCATGCACTTAAAAGAAAAGAGCATTTCCTCACTCATTCCCACCTCACTCATCCTCCCTCTTCTGGGATGAATTGTGCTCCCCGCCCCCAAATTCTTACATTGAAGTCCTAGTCCCCCAGTACCCCAGGATGTGACTTGTTTAGAAATAGGGTTGTTGTCGATGTAATTAGTTAAGATGAGGTCATTAGGGTGGGCCCTAATGCAGTATAACTGGTGTCCTTATATTATACAAGGGGGAAATTTGGGCACAGAAATAGGCATGTGTAGAGAAAAGATGTTAGGGAGAGACACAGGGAGAAGACGACCATGGACAAGCCAAGGAGGCTGCCGGGAGCTGCTCCTTCCCTCACAGACCTCAGAAAGACCCAAGACTACCAACACCTTGATTTCAGACTTCTAGCCTCCAGAACATTGAGAAAATAAATTCCTGCTGTTTACATCATCCCGTTTTTAGTACTTTGTTATGACAGCCCTAGCAGACTAAAGCACTCTTACTGCAGCCTGGGGTGGCCCCAGCACACATGGTGGTGAGCCGTGTTTGATCATGTGGACAAAAGGACAGCAGAGAAACAAGGCAAAAGGCAGCACGGAGGCACCATTTCAGCCCTGGACTGTTTACACTTGGAGTGCTATGTGAGGAGAGAGAAATAAACTTGTGTCTGGTTTGGACTACTTTTTGTTTCAGAATCTGGACCAGAGTCCTAACTAAAACAAACAATGATTAATAAACAGCCTGTTCACCAGAGGAGGCTGTCTGAGGCAGCATTCAGTGTAACTCTTAGCTAAGTGGAATGTTCTATTTTGGATGGAAGATATTTATAATTTGGGGTTGGAGGCAGGGAGAAAATGGGCACACTCACTCCTGTGAATGAAATACAACCATTCAAAGGCACAAAGTCAAAATTCAGTGAACTGTTCTCAGGGCATTATGTGGTTGAAAAAAATGATCTTGTCTAGTTTTGTTCAGATAACTGGTTCTCTTGCTACTCAGATTAGTTCCTATACTAATTACTATTATTATTGCATCTACTAATTATTATCCTCCTCCCCATTAGAGCATTTACTTCCTTGTAAGTGTATTGTTTTTTAACATTTTGCCCTCTGGTTTGGGCTTTGAACTTCCTGGGGAACTGTAATGAATAGGGCTTCTTTGATCAGCAGATTTTAGGCTGAGTCTGACTGAAAACAAAATCAGATAATTAACAGGATTTTTAAAAATTCAGATGTATGGGACTTCCCTGGTGGCGCAGTGGTTAAGAATCCACCTACCAATGCAGGGGACACGGGTTCGAGCCCTGGTCCGGGAAGATCCCACATGACGCGGAACAACTAAGCCCATGCGCCACAGCTACTGAGCCTGCGCTCTAGAGCCTGTGAGCCACATATACTGAAGTCCCCGCGCCTAGAGCCCGTGCTGCGCAACAAGAGAAACCACCGCAACAAGTAGCCCGCGCACCACAAGGAAGAGTAGCCCCCGCTTGTCGCAACTAGAGAAAGCGCGCACACAGCAACAAAGACCCAATGAAGCCAAAAATAAATAAATAAATAAATTAATTAATTAATTTTTTAAAAATTCAGATGTATGGCACCGTGTCAATGACAATGAAAGATAGTTGATTCTAGTATTTGGCTTTTATATAGTCAGAAATGGGATCTTCTCAAATTATTACATAAGAAACAATTCCTCTTATTCCTCAGTGTCTTTTCTGACATCTCATGATAATATTAGTTTCAAACCCAAACATTCCTCTCATTCTCACTCCGTTTGACTTCAGATATTCTGTCACTCAGGTTACTGCCAGCCTTCCCATATCTGTGTTTGAAGTTAAGCTCTTCCTTTTTCCTCAGCTTCTCTTTGCCTTTTATATCTATAGTTCTCACTGTCAGCCATATTTTCTATTAATATATTTAAAAGAAGCTAACTCAGAACTTCCCTGGTGGTCCAGTGGTTAAGACTCCATGCTCCCAATGCAGGGGGCTCAGGTTCGATCCCTGGTAAGAGAACTAGATCCCACATGCCTGCCGCAACTGAGTCCGCATGCCGCAACTGAGACCCGGGGCAGCCAAAATAAATAAGTAAGTAAATAAATAAATAAATATTTTTAAAAGTACAATAAGAAAAAAGAAGCTACCTCATCTGATTCCCAGTCCTCAGTGTGTGTGTGTGTGTGTGTGTGTGTGTGTGTGTGTGTGTGTGTGTGTGTGTTCTTTAATTGTAGAATTTGGTGCCATTTTTGCTTTTCTTTGATTACACTATCTCTTTATATTCATTATCTATTGCTGAATAACCAATTGCCTCAAAATTTATGGCTTAAAACAACACACCTTTATTATCTTACAATATTTGTGCATCAGTAATCCAGGTACAGCTTAGCTTGGTGCTTTGCTTCAGACTCTCTCAAAAGGCTCAATCAAGGGCCTCTTGCCCTCTGAGATGACCCATACTCTGCGGAGTTGGTTTCGCCCTTGGCCGCTCTCACTTTCCGAGACAACCCCATGCCCTGGGGCTGCTCTAGCCTTTTGAGACGGACTGCATTCTGTCTATGGAATGCGTATCTCTCTAAATAAATGCACTTCATCACTTTGTCCGTCACTGAATTCTTTCTGCAATGAGACATCAAGAACCTGAGCTTCATTAGGTCCTGAGACCAGGGCAATTTAATTTGGGCCCAGAGCCTCCAAATGTGCATATCCACACCCATAAGGATGTGTTTCCTGGACCACCCTAAAATGAGAGGTACTAGAGGCTCGGAAATACAGTATATACTGAAACCCCCACCAGCTGGGAGAAGTTAACGGTACGCTGCCCACCAGCACGTAGACCCCAGACCAGTTGGAACTAGAAAGTGGATGATTCTGACTCCCACTTACCTCACCACCAACCAATCAGAAGAATGTCCATGAGCTGATCACACCCTCTTTGAACCGCTACTCTAAAACTTCTCACTACTCCCTCCAGGTTGGGACACACAGTTTTGAGGGCATCAGCGTGCTGTGGCCCCCTTTGCCTGGCAAAGCCATAAAGCTATTCTTTTCTATTTCACCCCCCCCCCCAAAAAAAAGGCTCAATCAAGATGTCAGCCCAGGGCCTCTCACAAGCTGTCATCAAGGTGTTGGTCAGGGCTGTAGTCATCTCAAGTCTCAACTGGGGAAGGATCCACTTCCAAGCTCACGCACATGGTTGTTGGCTGGATTCAGTTCTTCCCAGGCCACTGGACTCTGATACTCAATGGCTATTGGCTAGAGGTCACCCTCAGTTCCTTGCCAAGTGGGCCTTTCTCACATGGCAACTTGCTTCATTAAGTGTTAAGGGTTTAATTGTGTGCCACAGATTCATATGTTGAAGTCCCAACCCGCTGTGTGTCAGAATGTGACCTTTTTTCTAAATAGGATCATCACAGATGTAATCAGTTAACATGAAGTCATTAAGGTAGGCCCCGATCTAATATGGACTGATGTCTCTATAAAAGGGAGAAATCTGAACATAGATATATGCACACAGAAAGAACACCCTGCAAAGACGAGGGCAGGGATCAGGCTCCTGTTTAGACAAGTCAAGGAATGCCAATTGCCAGCAAACCACTGGGGGAAAGGCATGGAACAGATTCTTCCTCACAGCCCTCAGAAGGAACCAACCCTTCCTACACCTTGATTTCTAGACTCCAGAGCTGTGAAACAATACATTTCTATTGTTTAAGCCACCCAGTTTGTGGTACTTTGTTAGGGCAGCCCTAGGAAAATAATAGAGCAAGTAAGCCAAGAACACAAGAGAGAGTGCCAGCAAGAGGAGGATCACAAAGCATTCTACCAACACTCAGATAAGCAAGGAACCGAGGACTCCTGCCAACAGCCAAGTGAGCAGGTCACCTTAGAAGAGGGTCCTCCTGCCCCAGTCAAGCCGTCAGATGCCTGCAGCCCCTGCCAACATTTTGACTGCAACCTCATGAGAGATCCTGAGCCAGAATCATCCAGCTAAGCCACTTTAAGCACTAAGTTTTGGATTAATTTGTTACATATCAATAGATAAATAATACTGGCCCCTTTGTGTCTGATCAATATATGTGTGAGATACATCCATGTTGATGCATGAGTTATAGATTGTCATTTCTCATTGATGGATGCCATTTCATTTTATGAATGTAACTTTTTTTTTTAACTGAAGTATAGTTGATTTACAACGTTGTGTTAGTTTCTGGTGTACGACAAAGTGACTCAGATCTTTTTCAGATCATTTTCCATTATAGTTTATTAAAAGATATTGAATGTAGTTCCCTGTGCTATACAGTAGGACCTTGTTGTTTCTCTGTTTTATATACAGTAGTTCGTATCTGCTAATCCCAAACTCCTAATTTATCCCTCCCCAGCACTTCCCCTTTGGTCACCATAAGTTTGTTTTCTGTGTCTATGAGTCTGTTTCTCTTTTGTAAATAAGTTCATTTGTATCATTTTTTAGATCCCACATATAAGTGATATTATATGGTATTTGTCTTTCTCTTTCTGACTTACTTCACTTAGTATGATAATTTCTAGGTCCATCTGTATTGCTGCAAATGGCATTATTTCATGCTTTTTTTATGGCTGAGTAGTATTCCATTCCACTCACATCTTCTTTATCTATTCATCTGTCGATGGACATTTAGGTTGCTTCCATGCCTTCGCTATTGTAAATATTGCTGCTATGAACATTGAGGTGCATATATCTTTTCGAGTTAGAGTTTTGTCTGGATATATGCCCAGGAGTGGGATTGCTAGATCATATGGTAACTCTATTTTCAGTTTTTTAAAGAAAAGTCCATACTGTTTTCCATAGTGGCTGCACCAATTTACATTCTCACAAACAGTGTAGGAGGGTTCCATTTTCTCCATACCCTCTCCAGTAATGACTGTAACATTTAAAATCTATCCATTCTACTGTTGATGGGCACTTAGGTAGTTGTAATTTGGGGGGTGCTATGAACATTCTTATGCATGTGTTTTGGTGAACATATTTACTTACCCAGACATTGCTTAAGTGTGGAATTTCTGGGTCGTAAGGTAGGTATCTGGCTTTAGTAGATACTACTGAACAGTTTTCCAAAGTGATTTTTATTAGTTTACATCCCCACCAGCACACATAAGGGTCCCAGTTACCCCATACCCTCACCAACATTTGCTATCTTCGCCTTTGTTTTTTTTTCGGCTGCATTGGGTCTTTCCTAGTTGTGGAGAGCGGGGGCTACTCTTGGTTGCAGTGCTCAGGCTTCTCACTGTGGTGGCTTCTCTTGTTGCAGAGCACAGCCTCTAGTCGTGTGGGCCTCAGTAGTTGTGGCACACGGGCTCAGGAGCTGTGGCTCGCAGGCTCTAGTGCTCAGGCTCAGCAGTCGTGGCACACGGGTTTAGTTGCTCCACAGCATGTGGGATCTTCCCGGACCAGGGCTCGAACCCGTGTCTCCAGCATTGGCGGGCGGATTCTTAACCACTGCACCACCAGGGAAGCCCTCTCTGTCTTTTTAATTTTAGCCATTTTGGTGGGTCCAGGGTAACTCTGAAAGTTGAGAATCAAATAGGGAGTCACCTCTTTTCTTCACCCTTTATAATCCCCAAGACCCCTATCACCCCACTTCTTCCTAAACTAGGTTTTCTCGCAGATTGTACAATTTGCCTTCACTGTGATCTGGGTTTAGCAAAGTCAATCTGCCAGAAGCTGTTTCTTCTGCCCTACCTCCTCTGCAAAGAAAGTTCTGTAATTGCCTGATACAGATGATTGTGCCCTGGGAGAAAAATAATCAGAGATGAAGATAAAGTCCATGTTATGAACGGGCTGGAGTCAGAGATGTAGGGAAGAGGTAAAAAAACATAAAAATTCTGAGATTAAGAAAATCTTGAAGACAATGGAGCCCAGTCATCCTGGGTTTAGTTAGTGTACTCTCCCAGGCCAGGACCTTGCAGAATTTAACCCTTGGTATCCCTGTCACTCTTCAGTAGAGGCTGATCATTACAGAAGTGCAGGACTCTTCTGTGGTGTCTTATTTTCATTGGAATCGGCCAAGCAAGAGGTCAGTTGCCTACAAATGTTTTCTCAGTAAATATTTATCTGAGTGCCTACTATGTGCTAAACCCTGAATGAAAGAAGGAGATGTTTACTTTTTCAATAGTTTCTGCAGTGGTAGAATGGCAACAAGATGGAGAGACTACAATATACCAATTGATCAAATTATCTGTCAGTGAATTATAAGGAAGCACATAATCACAGCATTGGGGGTAGGATGGGATGAACTTGGAGTTCTCTTATATTTACCACAGGGAAAGCATGATTTATACAAATAAAATAATAATAAGAAAATTGCTACAATTGTCAAAAGAACATCAAATTGGTTATATAAATTGTGAAACACATCAGATTTCTATTTGTTCATGGATAATATAAAAATCCAGAGCTCACAGGGAGACCTGGCTACTCCTGAGAACGAAGTAAAATACCTAAACCACACAAATGACGTAGAAAGTAGTCATGTTTCATTAGGCTCAAGTTGCCTGAATAGTGAATCATACACAGTTCATTGTTAGAGAAGGGTATTAAACTCTAGCACACTACTTGGCTTGGCAGCGAACAATACTTACATAGTCAGGATGGTAAATAAAAGCACCATTTACTGGTTGTGTTAATTTCCTATTGCTGCATAACAAAGTACCATGAATTTAACCGCTTAAAACCACACCCATTTATTAGCTCACTGTCTGTACACCAGAAGTCCAGACGTGGTGTGACTGGGTTCTCTGCTTAGGGTTTCAGAAGGCTGAACTCTTCTAAATTTCAAATCTTTCAAATCTTCAAGATATTGGCTGGACTACATTCCCTCTGGAGGCTCCGCAGGAGAATCTGCTGCAGGGCTCATTCTTGTTCCTGGCTGAATGAGGTTCCTTATAGTTGTAGGACTGAGGTGCCTGTTTCTTTGCTATCTGTCAGCCTGGGGCCTCTCTCAGCAACTACAGGCCATCCACATTCCTTGGGACTTGGCCTGCCTGTTTTCAAAGCCAGGTATGGCATGTTGAATTCTTCTCATGTTTTGAAACTCTCTGACTACCCTGTCTTTGACCTCTAGACCCAGACTTACAGGGCTCCTGTAATTAAGTCATTCCCACCCAGATAATCTCCCTATCTTTTTTTTTTTTTTTAATATTTATTTATTTGGCTGCACCGGGTCTTAGTTACAGCACATGGGATCTAGTTCCCTGACCAGGGATCGAACCCAGGCTCCCTGCACTGGGACCGTGGATTCTTAACCACTGGACCCTCAGGGAAGTCCCTCCCTACCTTAAGGTCAACTGATTTGTGACCTTAAAAATTTTTGCTGCAATACCTAGATTAGTATTTGGGAGAAGGTGTGTGTCAGGGCAGGGAATTTGGGGGGTCATTTTAGAAAATTTCCAGCAATATAGTTTTCAATTTTAGAACCTACCTTAGATTCTAGACTAGTGATTCCCAACTAGGGTTGGGAGTAATTTTACTCCTCTCTCCTAGGAGATACTTGGCAATATATGGAGACATTTCTGAATGTCACGTAGTAGGTAGGGGGCAGAGATACTGCTAATCCACCTATAAGGTATAGGAGAGTCCCCACAGTAAAGAATTACCCAGCCCAAGATGTCAGTAGTGCTAGAGTTGAGAGACCCTGCCTAAAAGCATGAAAGATGATTATTATTATAGTACAGAATTATAGTTACATAAATGTAAAAATATAGCTGATATGACACAAGATGCAAGATGGAAGGATAGGAGGCAAAGAAAAGGAGAATGGGGTATTATCTACATCTTACATAAAGAGGAGACTGAAATTCTAGGATTAACAGACTAATGAACGGAAGGTGGGTATATTGTAAGTTATAAAGATAAGGAAAAACAATAGTGATAAAACTGTCAAGGTGAGGAGGGAAAAGGAAAGGGAAGTAGGAAGTAATGAGGAGACAACAGAGATGGCCTAAAATTGATAAATAAATAATAGTTTAAGCATTTCACTTGAAATTATGGAGGTAACCACTGATGGGGCTCTGTACACACTACCCCAAAATACGGCACTTTGAATATTGAATGTTTTAGGCTGAAGGAGTTTGAGAAGACAGCAGAAGCAGGAAGGTCACTCTGACCTTCCCCCACCCTTCCTCCCTGAAACAGGTCGTAAAACCCTCAGGTGACAGGTGTTCTCCCTATACACGGAGAAGAACAGCAGCCTTATTTCTGAGGACAAAGGGACGTAGCAAGACCTGTTTGTTAGGATTCTTTTCTAAGTTTCCCCCAGTCGACTCCACTGCCTTCATATTCTTTGACCTATCACATCTCTCTATGACTATCTACTCAGCATCAAACTCGGCATAAAAATACTCAGGCCTGTTTCTTTGGGTCTTCATTTCCCTTTGAAGGCTGCCATGTCACATGAAATGTATATTAAATAAATGCGTACGTTTTCTCTTGTTAATCTGTCTTTGTCAGTTTAGTTTGCAGACCCAGCCAGGGACAATAAGAAGGAGAAAAACTTCTTCCTCCCCTACACCTCCAGAAGAAGGAAGACTTTTAAAAAGGTTAAGAGGGTGCCTCAAAGAAGCAGGTCTGGGAAGAGAGAGGACAGAGTGAGAGGATGTTGTTTTTCATGATAAATTCTGCTGCAATTTTTCTTTTATTTTCTACTACACACTTGCATTATTTTAATAAAAATGTAATCTAAAAAAAAAATACTTAGAGGGTTAACCTGGGTGATGTATTCATAGTGCAGTATTGGTGACACAGTAATGTTTTAATAAGCACATGTGATGGCCTGTAAAATGGAATTTCTTTAAGAAGCTGTTCTCCCAGGCGTGTGGTCCTTATACAAAGCTTCATTTATTTGCATTGCAGTAAAATCAAAATTTTTAAATATCGCATAAAACTTACTGTCCTTATAGCTACAAAAAAATTGTGTAGAATTCTGGATCTGGACTGGAAGGGAGACAAAATTGAAAATAATTCAAGTTGTTGGTTGAGAGGATTAGAGACCAATGTTTTTATTTTAATTTTTCATTAATGTATGTTATGATTAATTAATTTTAAAACTTGTGATTGACTTTAAGTTACTCCCATATTATTATCTTATTTTATTAATTATTTTAAATTCAATGTCACTTTCTTCAGCTTTTAGAACGTGCAATTTGATGACATTGGGTGATAGGACTACAATATCAAAAGGGAATATTTAGTGCTATGGTCTGAATGTTTGTGTCCCCCTAAAACTCATATGTTGATATCTTAACCCCCAAAGTTGATGGTATCAGTAGATGGAGTCTCTGGGGGGTGCTTTTGTCATAAGCATAGAACCCTCATGAAAGGGGATAGTGCCCTGTGAGAGAGGTTCCAGAGAGCTCCCTAGTCCTTTCCACCTTGTGAGGACACACAGAGAAGTCAGCAGTCTCCAGCCCCGAACAGAGCCCTCACCAGACACCGAATCTGCCAACACTGTGATCCTGGACTTCCCAGCCTCCAGAACTGTGAGAAATAAAGGTTTGTTTATAAGTCACCCAATCTGCGGTATTAGATTTTGTTATTGCAGCTGGAACGGACTAAGACATTTAGGAATTATTTTCCTCAGGATTACCTGCTTTATCATATTAGCATACTAAAAAGCATGATGGAGTTGAGTGGAAGCATGCCTCATTTTCTGACAAAATCTGTCTTTAAGTTGAAAAGAAGCAGCTGGTGAGGGAGATTTTTGCAGAGCAAAGGCCATAAATAGTGTGCAATTTCCTTCACTTCCTAAGAGTGCAAAACTCAATAAAATCATGTTGGGGCCTGTTCTAATCTTTGAAGACGTTTTTTGCCAGTATTAGCACCAATGCCAGTAGCAACATGTCTTAATTCTAGACCCAAGCAAAACTGTCAGCAGGCATCCCTGGCCCTTTGTGGAGCACATGATGCCCAGATCTTTACCTGAATTCCTCCTCTTCTGCCCCACTTCCATGTCCACACCTTCTAGGCTCGACTGCTGGGGCTGATGGGAGAACAGGAAGCGTCTGGAGACCTGGGTACAAGGCTGTCTCTGCCGCTTACTGTGTGCCTTTGAGCAAGTCATTTTACCCCATGAGCTTCTTGGTTTCCTCATCCATAAAGTGGAAACATCAATACAAAACTCACAGGATTGATGGTAAGAATAAATAAATCACATGCTAAATTAGTGTCAATGAGGAGTATTAGACAATCGGTCATTTGGTGATATTTTTAAACTACCTTAGGTTCAGCACCTCCGTGTGCTTAATTAACACCTCCAAGTCATGCTGGCAACACCAGTGCCAGAGAGTGGCCGGCAGCGAATCAGACGCCTGACACTTGGCTGAGTGGACCCTGTGCTCCTGCCATCTGGTGGCTATTTATGAAAACTACCTCTTACTCTACATCCCGAAGCCTCTGTGAGCAAGGAGGCCAGAAGAGCAGCAGAGCCTTGAAAGGTGGGTTAGGAATGAAAGAATGCAGGCTCCTTGTTTGGGAAACCATAACATCATCCCACACAGGACCCAACCCTGGACCGCTTACAAGCGCCGAGAACAGACTCTAGGAGGCAGATGGCTCCCAGAGCAAAGCAGGTGTTTTTTTCAGCATCCAAATTTGTCAGTCCAAACAACCTCAGATACTCAAACTAGTACATGTTTTAAGGTGATATTCAGCTAAAAGTTTTCTATATAGAAAATGAACTCCACTGTTCATGAACTCTAAATGGTGCAATAAGAAATATACTAATTCACAAAGGAAGCATTCTTACCAAAAAATGTTAAATCTGAACATGATCCTGAGGAAACAGACAAACCCAGAATGTAGAACAGGTTCTGGCCTACACTCTTTTT
The DNA here is from genome assembly GCF_000442215.2 of Lipotes vexillifer. Classification (NCBI taxonomy): domain Eukaryota; kingdom Metazoa; phylum Chordata; class Mammalia; order Artiodactyla; family Lipotidae; genus Lipotes; species Lipotes vexillifer. The sequence goes on along the minus strand of NW_006788723.1, from coordinate 814,271 downwards.
TTTTTAAAGTTCATGCCATGGGAAGAAAGAAAGAAAAAAAGCAGAGGGACTTTCTTAGATGAAAAGATACTGAAGAAATATATAGAGATGTGGGTGGATCTAGAGACTGTCATACAGAGTGAAGTAAGTCAGAAAGAGAAAAATAAATATCATGTATTAACGCATATATGTGGAACTTAGAAAAATGGTACAATTGAACCGGTTCGGGGTGGGTGGTGGGTGGTGGTGGGATGAACTGGGAGATTGGGATTGACATATATACACTAATATGTATAAAATGGATAACTAAGAAGAACCTGCTGTATAAAAAAATAAATAAAATTCAAAAATTCCCCAAAAAAAGAAATATAACAATTGCAATATGTGAACCTTGATTAATTGGTTGAAAAAAATCTATGCTCTGGAGACACTTGGAAAAATTTGAATGTGGAATCTGAACATATATATTATATCATATATATGATGAAATTGTTGCTAGGTATAAAGCTGATTATGCGATTATATAGAGAATGTCTTTATTCTTGAGGGATGCCAAGTTGTAACACTAAAAAAAGTTTAGGAATGAAGTGTCATGATGTTTGTAACTTATTTTCAAATGGTTAACGGTTCAGCCAAAAAAATTATATCTTTATGTATATAATGTTTTATATATGCATGTACGAGGAGAGAGGAGAGAGAACAAAACAAATGTGACAGAATATTACCAAGGATTAATCTAGGTAAAGGCATACAGATGTTCGCGGTACCATTCTTTCCACTTCTCTGTAGGTTTGGAAAACATCATAATAAAAAGGTTGGAGAAATTCAATTTGTATGCTGCGCTTAAAATATTATGTGAAGATAAGGATTCTCTCTTCATTTTTCAGTTGAGTATATTATTGGCTACATTTGCGTCTGTATAATTGTTCCTTTAAAAAAATATCTTTTGCTTTGCCCTGTTCCCTGTTGGAACATTCACATGATATATTTATAGCCAGACGTGGCCAAGTTCACTCAGGACTCATCTGTGTAGCTTCATCTGTACTCTCTCTAATAAGGAGTTTTATGGCCATGTGTTTGATGCCTCCCTTGATGTGCCCCTTTATTGTTCCTCCTGCTGTGGTGTTTCTTCTTATGGCAAATGTTGCCTTTAGCATCTTTCTTGGCTGCCTGTTCTTTCATCCACTGCTTAATAACGTGATTGTGCAAGCTGACACAGAGTCTTCTGCGCTTGACGTGAAGGCTGCCAAGAAGGGAAGAAAAAAAAAATCACTGATAGAAGGTACAAGTCAGTAAAAACTTAGTGAACTTATAGGCAGTTCCCACTTTGGGACAGTGTATCTTTGGACATAGACTGAATCCTGAAGCTGAGGACCACAAGGATGAGTCTTTACTATGGTGCTGCCTGTGGTTCCTCAGACACCTGCAGAAAATACTAAAAGGAGGAGAAGCAATTGGAGGGGGAGGGG
>NW_006788723.1:791302-812294 GCF_000442215.2 Lipotes vexillifer | reverse complement strand
GAGGGGAGGGGAGGGGAGGGGAGGAGCGAACCATGTGGAAACAATTCTCTTTCCTGACCCCAAGCACCCAACAAAACCAATTCCTTCCTCACTGCCCATCTTAAACACATCCTCCTCCTTAAGGTTTTTCTAGATCCTCTCAGCTAAATGCCCTCTTTCTTCCTTTGAATCTCCATGGTGCTTGTTGCCTCTCTTCTGACACTTAGTTTACTCCACCTTTTATCTGAGTACTTGTCTCAGACTCTCTCCTTTTTCTGTGGAGCCTCGAAGGAGGAATAGTTTGGAAGTGTCTTGAAAAGGCCTTGTTCAGAGCAGGAATCCAGTAATTAGTTGTAGATATGAAGTGAAAATTGTTCAAAATAAGGACAATCTGGTTTTGTTTCAACAACACAATCAACTAAAATGTTCTAGACATTTATTAACATTTTAATATAATATAGATCTATACCATGTCTCAGAATTTGTTTTCGTTTTCATTTTTCTGTATGAAATGTTGACATTGGGGTGGGAGACTCCTAGAGCACCATTTACAATTTCTGGTAACTAGAAGAATTTCTTGTTACAAAAGATATTGTGACTTTTAATACCCCATCAGATGCCATCCAGCTTTTTATTAAATGTTGCAGATCACGCTGGCTCTACATATACAATATTTCTGTATCTGGATAAATTGAAACCCCCTACACTTTTCTTTGGGGGAAAAAACCGTGATAGACAGCAGGCTGCCATCTCTCCAGATGACCCAAGAGGAATCATCAGCTAATGTGGGGACTCCCAAAATGGGAGGAAAAGTTGGGAAAGGTTTGAATGCGCTTGAGCATAATAAAGCCAGCATGTGGGATGGTTAATTTGAAAGAAGTGAGGCATCTTAATAGGAGGACAACACATTCTCTAAGGGTAGTAGATTGAGAGGTCTTCAAAAGACAAGGTACTTCTCACTATGGCCAGTTGGTTTGCCTTAAGCTATTATAGGAGAAAACGTGGCTATAGCATTAATGCGGAGGAAAAAACAACAACAAACAAGAAAGAGCTGAAGTTCCTACCCTTTCCAAAGGACTAAATTCTCTCCTCTCCCTGTGGTGTCAGCAAGAACCTGAGCAGACATCCAGTGGAGAAAGACTCCACCGACACCCAGATAAACCCATTGGTTACACAGGGGAGAACTAGGACGCAACGCCACTATTCCTGGGGGAGCCTCAGGGAGGGGCACTGGCTCTGGGGCTGCAGGAGAGCCCTGGATGGGGGAGTACAGACAGAGGATCCAGGGAGGAAGACAGCCACAGGAACACAGGCAACACCTGCCATGTGGGACCCTTTTCAAAGGCCTACCCATTGGGGCCTCAACCTCTCAGTGTAATACAAAGGGAAAAATCAGCTTCACCAGGGCTTCCCTGGTGGCACAGTGGTTGAGAGTCCACCTGCCGATGCAGGGGACACGGGTTCGTGCCCCGGTCCGGGAAGATCCCACATGCCGCGGAGCGGCTGGGCCCGTGAGCCATGGCCGCTGAGCCTGCACGTCCGGAGCCTGTGCTCCGCAACGGGAGAGGCCACAGCAGTGAGAGGCCCGCGTACCGAAAAAAAAAAAAAAAAAAAAGTCAGCTGCCAGAACACAGCTCCAAAATCCAAGATGCTCTGATGTTTTAAAACCCTAAAATCTAAAGACTGCTTAAACTTCCACTTGTATCCCATGTGTCTCCATCTGGATAAAAAGAGACGAGGTAATGTCGGGCAAGGAGGTAGCCTATTTCACACTCCCTCCCCTCCCCACAACTCCACAATATTCTGATGGCACTGACCCACCCGGTGTGAATTTCTAGGTGAAGAGGTTTGACTCTAAGAAACTATTAGGCTGATCCCTTGTTTTTTTTTTTTTTTTTACCCATAAGAGAGTAGCTAGCGACAGTCCAGTGGATTTAAAGGGGTGGCCCTGCCATAGATTATACCTATAATTGATCCCTAAACTTTATTTCTTTACCTATTCCTCTAAGCACAACAGCCCTTCAACACCACTTTTGAAAAGGTACTAAAGATCCCCAAATATCTTTATTCAATAACTATAAATTTTCTTCCCAACGGATAATGTCTATATGATTCAAGAAAACTCAGGGACTTCCCGGGCGGTCCAGTGGTGAAGACTGTGTGCTTCCACTGCAGGGGTCAAGGGTTCAATCCCTGGTCTGGGAAATAAGATCCCACGTGCTGAACGGCATGGCCAAAAGATGAAAACAAAAACAGAAACAAAACAACGCAGTGCTCTGCTCAAGATATACAACTTTGCCTTGTGTTTATGTTTAGAAAGAGCTAGAAGCTCTTTAATGAAATCACTGTAGAGAAATTTTAAACAAACTGCTGTCTCAGACATCAAATATTCCAGTGATTGTTTAAAGGGTGTGAAACAAAGGACCTATTTCTAGGCAGAAAGGACAAGGAAATAAATCTAGTGAGTTCAATGTAAGTTAATTTATATTAGTTAATTGTGATTAATAATATTGATACATGCTTTTGGGGAATTGTATTTTCACTGCTTGCAATATTTTCTACATCTAAAACACTTGTCTCAAACCTTAACGTCTTTATACACAGTAAAAGTTAAGGGACTACATTTTGGATAAGTAAAAACATGGTCTGGGGGCTTCCTTGGTGGCGCAGTGGTTGAGAGTCCGCCTGCCAATGCAGGGGACACGGGTTCATGCCCGGGTCCGGGAGGATCCCACATGCCGCGGAGCGGCTGGGCCCGTGAGCCATGGCCGCTGAGCCTGCGCGTCCGGAGCCTGTGCTCCGCAACGGGAGAGGCCACAGCAGTGAGAGGCCCGCGTACCACAAAAAAAAAAAAAACATACAAACAAAAAAGAGTGTGTCCCAGATAAGCAATGCAATCATTAAAAAAAAAAAAAAAAAAGTCAGCTGCCAGAACACAGCTCCAAAATCCAAGATGCTCTGATGTTTTAAAACCCTAAAATCTAAAGACTGCTTAAACTTCCACTTGTATCCCATGTGTCTCCATCTGGATAAAAAGAGACGAGGTAATGTCGGGCAAGGAGGTAGCCTATTTCACACTCCCTCCCCTCCCCACAACTCCACAATATTCTGATGGCACTGACCCACCCGGTGTGAATTTCTAGGTGAAGAGGTTTGACTCTAAGAAACTATTAGGCTGATCCCTTGGATTTTTTTTTTTTTTTACCCATAAGAGAGTAGCTAGCGACAGTCCAGTGGATTTAAAGGGGTGGCCCTGCCATAGATTATACCTATAATTGATCCCTAAACTTTATTTCTTTACCTATTCCTCTAAGCACAACAGCCCTTCAACACCACTTTTGAAAAGGTACTAAAGATCCCCAAATATCTTTATTCAATAACTATAAATTTTCTTCCCAACGGATAATGTCTATATGATTCAAGAAAACTCAGGGACTTCCCGGGCGGTCCAGTGGTGAAGACTGTGTGCTTCCACTGCAGGGGTCAAGGGTTCAATCCCTGGTCTGGGAAATAAGATCCCACGTGCTGAACGGCATGGCCAAAAGATGAAAACAAAAACAGAAACAAAACAACGCAGTGCTCTGCTCAAGATATACAACTTTGCCTTGTGTTTATGTTTAGAAAGAGCTAGAAGCTCTTTAATGAAATCACTGTAGAGAAATTTTAAACAAACTGCTGTCTCAGACATCAAATATTCCAGTGATTGTTTAAAGGGTGTGAAACAAAGGACCTATTTCTAGGCAGAAAGGACAAGGAAATAAATCTAGTGAGTTCAATGTAAGTTAATTTATATTAGTTAATTGTGATTAATAATATTGATACATGCTTTTGGGGAATTGTATTTTCACTGCTTGCAATATTTTCTACATCTAAAACACTTGTCTCAAACCTTAACGTCTTTATACACAGTAAAAGTTAAGGGACTACATTTTGGATAAGTAAAAACATGGTCTGGGGGCTTCCTTGGTGGCGCAGTGGTTGAGAGTCCGCCTGCCAATGCAGGGGACACGGGTTCATGCCCGGGTCCGGGAGGATCCCACATGCCGCGGAGCGGCTGGGCCCGTGAGCCATGGCCGCTGAGCCTGCGCGTCCGGAGCCTGTGCTCCGCAACGGGAGAGGCCACAGCAGTGAGAGGCCCGCGTACCACAAAAAAAAAAAACAAAAAAAAACATGATCTGTAGTAAAACAATTTGAAAACAAGAGAACATTTATTTATTTATGTTGAATCAGAAAACACAACAGAGATGACCTGTCATTTATGATTACAAAATACTACATAGTCCAATTTCATCTTATTTGAGACCAAGTCATAACTCTATATTTTTCAGCTGTCTTATCAGCACAGAGGGGCCAATTTAAAAACTTGTACTTGGCTGAAGCATTTTTAGATGCAAGTGATTGGCTTCAGAGTTTCCCTTTAATTAAAATTGAGTCCTTTTTAAAATGAAGAATCATGTTTTTGATCATATTTTCCCTTATCGAAGTGAGGATTTGCAATATTTCTGTACCTATACCTTTTATTTTTTAATATTTATTTATTATTTTATTCATTCATTTATTTATTTTGGCTGCACTGGGTCTTAGTTGTGGCATGTGGGATCTTGAGTTGTGGCACGCGGACTTTTTAGTGCGGCATGCAGGCTTCTTAGCTCCAGCGTGGGGAATCTAGTTCCCCGACCAGGGATCAAACCCAGGGCCCCTGCATTGGGAGCATGGAGTCTTACCCACTGGACCACCAGGGAAGTCCCTGTATCTATACCTTTTAGATCTCTATCTCACACCTGCTTAACCCAAAGAAACTTCTCTGAAAATTCTGAGAATAGTGTCCCCTGAGAGTCCTCAGCATCTATCTCTTACCCATATACACACAGACACCTCCTCTGGTTCTTTCTCTGTGGCTTTCTGGGAGTCCCACGGGAGCCCTTACAAGTTCTGAAGACTTTTTTAGTCTGAGGGTGACATATGCCAGTGAGGTGGAGGGAACTGAAAGCTGAGAATCTAGCATTTCTGAGAGCAGCCTCAGGCAGATTTACTTCAGCTAGGTAGGGCTGACACAAATACCCAGGTGTTTCCAATTTTCCAGAGCATTGCCTATCCGTGAACTGCCTATGAATTTTCACTCTGCAACTATTACCAGCACTATTTATTCAGATTAAATAAAAACTGATGGGATCTTGGCCAGGCATATACTATGGGAGCTTTTCAAGCCCCTTGGGAACGTGAAGCAACCCCTCAGAAGGGAACTCGTCAGTTAGTATTCCCCGGATGGCTATGGGAGTCACTGGTTCCCGCCGACTAACCCTCCTGAGCTGACAGCGCCAGTGAGGGGCGTGATCTGAGGAGACACTGAGAGAATTTCTGGTCCTCTCACTTCTCCCCCACAGACACCCGTGCTTATTAAAAGTTTGGGTCAGGAATTGTTTTCCTCCATACATCTAACCCCAAGTGTGATATTTAAACTTTGTTGGATATGAGATCCTTTTGAGGAGCTTGTAAATTCTATGGACCCTCTCCCTAAGAAAACGCTCACACATTCATACCCACAAATTTCAGGGAATTCACAGCCCCCTGACCTGAAGAAAGTCTATCCATGGACAGATTACAAACTCTTTCTCTGAACTTCTGAGAATCTTTTCTTGGAGAAGTGTTTCTCAAGGATGAGTAATGGACGGACTTCTTTGAAAGAGGGGAAAATGTATCTTAAATATCAGAGAATGGTCTGCAGGACCCAGTTGGGTAGAGTCTCCTGGGGACTGCAGGAGGGCAGAGTCTGTTTTGTTACTGCTGTATCTTTGCACATAGAAGGGTACTTGGTACATAATCGCTAATCAATATATATTTGTTGAATTCACTCAATTAATAAAGAGGTTCCCCAGTGACTCAGGAACTCAGGCATCAGCATTGGGCTTATTTGTGTCACCTGGAGCCACAAGTGGTATTAAAACCAGCACTCCTGGGAGATGCCTAATGTGCCCTTGTTATGATTTAAAGGTGCCAAATGCTTTGGAGTTTGGGAGAACATTTTATGGGTAGTCCCACCGTTGTTTTGAGAGACCTTGGAATATAGTGTTCTGAACAAAGAGACCTGGGTTCTCATCCCGTTTCTGCCATTCACTAGCTATCTGTCACCAGGTGAGCTATGTCATCTGCTCAGTGACAGCGTTCTCCTGTGTGACATAGATATGATTTATGCCTTCCTCACAACATTATTGTCAGAACCCAGATTTGCTAAGTACCAATGCATTTCCGATTCTAAAGTCTCTGTGGAGACGTTGAATACATATGTAAGTCCAGCTTACGTTGAGTACATATGTAAGCTCAGCTTATGAATAGCTGAGCCATGGGTGGAGGTAGGAGGGGTGAGAGCATTCACCAGAGCCAATAGCCCAGAATCAAAAGCAAAGAAGGGCATTTGAACTTGACTGCATGTAGCACTTGTGACAAGTATGGACACCTCCATGCTTCTGTTTGAATCTTACATACACTTCTGATGAATTCAGAGAGGAAAAATGATAACAGCCCATTACTTGCAGGGAAAAATTATAGTTAAAGCCATGAAATTGAATAGAGTCACCTTCTGTTTTTATTTTTGTTTTCACTCAGAATGTCCCTTGTTCGGCTGAGGAAAGTCGTGCACACTGGTGACTAAAGGCATTTCCCTCTCAACACAGCAGTGCAGTGCAGGGAACGGAGGTTTAGCATGTGCCTCTGGACATCCTGGCACAGAGAGAGTGTGCATTCACGCCACCCTCCCCTCCCTTGTTCAAATAATTATTTGTATGCTGCGTATCAGGCAAAGTCTCCCCAACCTATTGTTCACTAGACGAGAAACGATCACTCTGCAGGTCTAGACCTCTCTGCCCAAGAACACTCACATGACAGCAGCCAAGTCACAATCCCCGTCAGCTCTCTGAATGCTACATGTAGTCACTCTTTCCAGAAGCCTTCTGGAAATATGATGTGAAACCTCAGTGCAGCAGCTGGAGGCAATGGGAAGTATGGCTAAAAGAGAAGAAAGCAATGTGAACTCTTACAGTTTACCGAACACTGGCCTGGCTCTTATCTTGAAGACTCTAGAGAAACAGAATGTTAACCCACTGAAGCAAGAGGCAAACACTTACTGGGGTCTTTGTACATGCAGACTCCAGGGCAGGACACGTCTCTATCCTCCAGAACTTACACTGTACTGGGGGCGGGGAGATACAACTAAGCACAAGCAAAGACACAAAACAAGGCAAGAGTTGAGAAACAGCTTTAGATGATGTTACCTGGGTTGCAACCGTACTTGCTTAAAGAGGTGAGGTTGACAAAGTGTCCCGTGAGCTCAGAAGGGAGCAACCACATATGTCCCTGGAGCAGGTTTGAAATGGACTCACCAGGGAAGTTCTTAACTGAATCTTTAAGGACTTGGATGGGTGGAGAAAAATGGAGAAAACTTGTCCAGGCCAAAGGAAGTGCATGGTCAAGTGTTCTGAGATAGGAAAGCCCAGGGCACATTTAGAGAATAGAGAAAAATAGACCACTTGGTCTGAACTGAGTGGCTGGGAAGCTGAGTAATGGGAGGTATGTTCAAAGCATAGACTGAGGTCACACCCCATTGAATGTCAGTCTAAGGAGGTTTATCTTTTATGAAATGGAGTCCATTAAAGATTTGAGAAAGGAGAAGGGTTTTAGGAAAATTTGTCTTGCAGTGATGAGCAAGTGGGGATAAGATAAGGGAGGAGTGACCGGGGCAGGAAGTCAGGTTAGGAGGAGCTTATGTTACCCAGATATAAGGAGAAAAGGGCAACACAAATATGCAAGGAAACCTAATCTCCTACTAAAATGTGTATCTGCAAATTCCTACGTGCCACATGCACACAGTATTCTATGCTCCCCATTCTTCCCAAGTGGGTAATACATTTAAAAAAAAAAAAATTAGAAATTATAGTCAACAGTGGCTGCAGGTGGCAGTCTCATAATAACAGACAGAAGTTAGCCCCTGAATTAGAGGTTAAAAGAAATGAGTAAAACCCCTCAGTGGTGTCAGCTCTAAGCCATAGAGGTCCCTGCTCTTGGGACAAGGAGAGATTATAAGTGAAAGAAGCCAGATTCAAAAAGCCACATATTGTATGATCCCATTTATATGAAATGTTCAGAATAGGCAAATCCATATAGACAGAAAGCAGATTAGTGGTTGCCAGGGGTGGGAGTAGGAGGGAATGGGACATGACTGCTAATAGGTGCAGGGTCTCTTTTTGGGTTGATCGAACAGGCTGAAATTAGACAGTGGTAATGGTTGTACAATTCTGTGAACATACTAAAAGTCACTGAATTGTACCCCTTTTTTTGTTTTTTGTTTTTTTAGCCACATCCCGCAGCTTGAGGGATCTCAGTTCCCTGACCAGGTATTGAACCCGGGGCCACGACAGTGAAAGCCCGGAATCCTAACCACTAGGCCACCAGGGAACTCCCCGAATTATATGATTTTTTTGGAGGGTGGGGGCGTGCTGAGCTTCGAACCTAGGCCCACAGCAGCAAAGCGCCAAGTCCTAACCACTGGACCACCAGGGAACTCCTTATTTCAATTTTTTAAAAAGTACGATGGGAGGAGGACACTGCTTGTCCTCACATTTATTAATGCATTGATTTCCTTAAACTAATTGTTTCTTTCTTTAGCTACGCTGTGCTTCCTATTCTCCAAGTCAAACTGTTTTACTATCCCAAACAAGGTTTTGGGTCTATTCATGTAACCCATTCATTCTTTCACCCATCTTACTATATAAGAATTACTATGTGAATTCTTATAAATGAAATACTATCTATATCTATGTCTACGAGCTCTTTTACAGTGAATCACTATGCTGGACCCTGGGGGTAGAAGGATGAAGAGTTACTACTACACATACTTCTGTTATTAGTTGTAACCCAGGCAACTATAAAATATGAAATGGACTTTCAGAATCCTTGTGGGAATTAAGAATCATAGGCAAACCTATGTGCTTAAGAATTTGAGTTTTTGGAGTGCTGACATCAATTCAAAGCACAGTTTTAAGCCAGAAAAGCACTCAGGACCTCTATGTACTTAATAAACTGAATTATATTTCTCAGATATAAAGGTAGGCTGGGCTCACCTGGAGATCACTTAACCTAAGACAGATTAACTATTGAAAGGCAAGAGGCAGGCCAGCATTTATCATATGTTCACAGATGTGACTGGTGCCCTAGTGAGGCAGCTGGAAATGTAAAAGGCCAAGAAAGATGGAATCCTCTGAAGCGTGCGCAAGGAGTTAAGCATGAAGAATCTTAACAGGGTGGTTTGGACTAGGGCAAAGGTAAGATTCTTTTAGATAACATCGCCCCCTAGAGGTTTTCTAGAGCAGCTTCCTATCAATATTTCCATTTTGAAAGAACCACCAGGAACTTCCTCTGATTTTGATGATAAATATAAAAACATATTTTTATTTTTGCATTTTTATATTTTTGCATCTATGTTCATAAAAAAGATCAGTCCATACTTTTATCCCCTGATATCATCCTTGAATGTTCTGAGTGTTAACGTTATATTAATCTCAACAATGCATTGGGTAGCTTTCTCTGTTTTTCTATTATTTGAAAAAGTTTGTGTAAGACAAGGATTACCTGTCCCTCCAATGTTTGGTAAAACCTCTAAAACCATTTAGGCCTGCTGTCTGTCTGAAGAAAAGATGTTCAATTCTGACTTAACTTCCTTAGTAGTTACATGTTTATTTAGATTTTCTGTAACTTCTCCAGTCAATTTTGATATCTTAGCTTTCTAAGAAATTGTACATTTCATCTACAATTTCTAATGTTTTGTCACTGAAAGAGTTCAGAACACACCACCCCAAAATATGCCACTTTGACATGTTGATTATTTTAAGTTAAAGCCACTTAAAAAACCAACAGATGCAGAAATGGTACTCTGACCTTCCTAAAAGCAAGAGAGAAAACTTCCACGTAAAAGGTACTCTCCCAACACCTGGGGAAGAAAGAAATTTTTAGCAGCAGAGGGTGGTACCACCCCACCTTCTGGGTGAAGTGAGACGGTATCTCCACCCCACAGGAAGCTGAAGCCAAGGAAAATCTGCACAAACGAACCACAAACGAAACTTGTTAAACTAAGCCTTATGTTCCTAGTCATTTTTCCATGGTTAACTGCTTTTAGCCCAAGTTCCTTTGTCTTCTCACCACTCTTTGTCCAACTTAATATATAAGTCGTAATATTACCGAACCCAGGTCCAGCTGCTCGCCGCTCAAAAGGCAATAAAGAGGCCAGGTTGGTGGAAAGGAAAGTTTGCTTTATTTTGAATGCCGGAAACCGGGGTGGGGGCAGGGTATGGAGGGCAGACTCCTGTCCAAAGGCCGACTCCCCCCCCAACCCCCGACAGTCAAGGGGCAAGAGCTTTTATAGACAGAGGGAGGGGGCTACGTGGTGCAGAAGCTCTGACAGTCATCGGTGGTCTGACCAGCGTCATATCGATTGTTTTACGTACAGTTAATCTTCAGTTCCGGGATTGATTTGTTCCCATTTCTTTCGAGGCCAATTCTTGGAACTGTGGCAGCTTATGTACAGCTCACCGGATGTGGCTCAGAATATTGTCTATAGACCTTAAGAAGAAACTAAAAGTCCTTGACTTTGCTTAATGACTAAACTATTATAATTTGGTCTCCTTTGACTGTTTTCCTGTTTCTGCATTTTCTCACTTCTCTGATGAAACTTATACTTTGGCTCAATTTTTTCCAAAGAGAAAAGGCAGGCTGAGGACATGGGGGGTGGGGTGAAGGACCATAGGGTCCTGCTCCATTTCAGTAACTCAGACTGCTTCTTTGGGTCTTCATTTCCTCGTGAAGGTGATTTCGGACGCACGCAGCAGTAAGCAGCAGCTTGTAGCAAGCAGCAGTGAGCAGTAGCTGGAAGCAAGATCTTAGTTCCCTGACCGGAGGTCCTAAATGCTAGACCACAGAAGCCAGTGGCTAGGGCCTAAACCCCCAGTTCTTGCCTGCCTTGTCAGGAAAGAATTCAGGCAAGGAGGCAGAAGGTAAAGAGAAATGTAAAAAGTTTTTTGGAAAAGCAGAGTACATGCGGAAAGACGCACAGGCAAACTCTTGAGAGAGAGAGTCGCACCTTTGGGAAGTTTAAATCCTTTATGAGGGGGCAGTTTTCTGGGTCCTTGTCTCCCTTCTAGCCAATCATCTTGCTTTGTCCCCCTAGGCTAATTTGTCTCAGGACCCTCCCCGTAGGTGCGCACGCACTTCTCAGCTAAGAAGGATCTCAACACAAAGGATTGGTGGGGGGGAGCAAGACTCATCATGGCCTGGCGTTGTTCCCTGACTTTTGACCCCCAAGGAGACTTTCTGTGCATGTTTAGTGTCTCCCTTGCCCCAAGGAGGGGGGGAACGGAGATCCCTTGATCCTTTACTCAAACAAGGTTTTGCCCCTCTTTGTTCTTGCCATAACTGTTATCTTAAGGCATCCACAAGAGACAGAGCTTGGCTATTTACCCTGTCCCTGTTACAGCTTCCATTTTGGAGAGTAAACAGGAGGCTGATTTTAAATGTCTAACCTGGAGCCCATCTAACTCCTGTCTCAGGAAATGCAAATAGGAGGCTAGTTGTAGGGGTCCCGCCTGAAGCCCACTTTTTTCCTGCCCCAAGAAATGTAAACGGAAGGCCAGTTGTAAATGCCTAGCTTGGGGCCCATCTAACTCCTGCCTCAAAGGCACCCATTAAATAAATTTGTATGCTTTTCTCTTGTTAATCTATCTTTTGTTACAGGGGTCATAGTAAAGAACCTAGAAGGGTAGAAGGAAAAAAATTTTTTTCCTTCCCTACATCACAGCACTATCTTACCGTATCTATAGTTGCGTTCTTTTTTAGTATATAGTGTTTGAAGAGGCAGTTCCTGTGCAAAGTAACCGTTTAAAAATCTAGGTCTAAATAATAAAGAAAATATATTTATAAATTTACAAAAATCATTTGCTTAGAAACTAAAAAAATGCATTGAACTCATTGGTTAAAAGTGAGATCACGAAACATTTATTCTGGAAAACAGCGGAGGTGCTATTTATTATAAGAGGTAGGATACAGCTAAATTTAGCCTAAGTGCATTTATTTAAAACACAAACACGATAAAATAAAGGGTTCAACTCGCGATCCCAGAAAAGGAAAATCAGAGGAAACTAAAACGAAGATGGGAAAAAGACACCAGCACGACGCTGCGGCGCTTCACGGCTGTCGCGCTACACCTATCTGTAGGCAAAGCGGCCGTGGATTGGGAGACTAGGTGCTGAAGCCGCAGCCCCGGCCCAAAGAAGGGGAGGAGGAGGAGGGGTGCGGGGCAACAGTTGCGGGCAGAGGGTGGTGCTTGTCGTCGCTAGTCTGGGCCACGTCCCGCCGCTTTTCCGGTCTCTGCGCCTGTGCAACCTGCTGGGCGCCACAGGCAAGGTGGGCCTGCTTTTCGCTCAGCGGGTGTTTGGTGCGTGCGGCGCAGGGAGGGCGCGGGAGCGGAGAAGCGGACAAGTATAAGGAGTGCGCCTGCGGGAGGGTAACATCACGCGACCGGCGTGGTGGCCGGGCTGCTCACGCGCCCACGGACGTCCGCCAGCGCGAGCCTCCCCCGCCGCGACCCTGAAACAAGGCACCTGCGCCCGCCGCCCGGACCTCCCCGAGCGGAAGCGCGGGTCCCGCCTCTGCCCGGCGGCTCCTGAGGACGCGCTCTGGCGGCGCGGGAGAGCCTGGCCGGGGCGCGCAGGGCCAGCCTGGCCTACCGCTGGCTGTCCTTCCTGGAGCTGGGGGGCAAAGTCAGTTGCGCAGGGCACGTCTTTCCTACCTCCGTTAGTGTGTTTTTTCTTTTTTCTTTTTTCATGCGGTACGCGGCCCTCTCACTGTTGTGGCCTCCCACGTTGCGGAGCACAGGCTCCGGACACGCAGGCCCAGCGGCCATGGCTCACGGGCCTAGCCGCTCTGCGGCATGTGGGATCTTCCCGGACCGGGGTACGAACCCGTGTCCCTCTGCATCGGCAGGCGGCCTCTCAACCACTGCACCACCAGGGAAGCCCATCCGTCAGTGTTTTGGGTGCTTGATCTATCCGTTTCTGATGCACATAGGTAAGAAGTCTTACACTGTTGTTGAGATTATGTCAGATTTTTTTTTTTTTTTTCCTTGCCAGTCTATCTGCTTTTACAATGCATCGCTTGGGGTTATATTTTCAAACGCGTACAAGTACCCTTCCGGTATGCAGCCGGGATTGGAGTAGAAAGCACTAGCCTCAGTTGCCAAATTTAAAGGGGCGCCAAAAAACTCAGTAACGAAGACAAGTCACATTTTAATGCAGCATTTTTAAAAATAAGAATTAATACAAAGACATATATGATGAATGAAATACTGCAATTTTAAATAAAAACAAAATTCGACCCTGCGCTTGCACTACTCACCTCGGTCACATCACTTCCCCACCCTATTCTCAGCCTTGGGTGAACCTTCTTGGTGAATTGATTGTATTTATCCTTCCCTAACATTCTTCTAGTGCTATTACAGACTTTTGCGTAAATTCTGTTTTTCTGATATTAATAGCTTGACACTAAACTTTTGGTTAAATTTATTTATCCATCTTATTTTGTATTTTCAGTCATCTTTTTTCTTTGCTTTTTCCCCCTTCGGTTGGATTGGTAAGTTTAATACATTTCCTTCAAAAGTTGTTTTAATGAAAACTTAGGATTGGTTAGGTGAAGAAAAAACTTCCCTGGGAGAAGAGCAACAATAGCTCATACAAATCTTTTTGAGTTTGAATCGTTTAAGTATTATTTTACTAATGAAGGTAATTGCCACATCAGTATTCAGCAGCGCTTATTGAGCGCCTGCCTTGTGTCAGTCATTGTTCCAGGCACTAAGTATACAAAAATTAGTGAGTCACTGTACCTGAACTCAGAGTCCCTACCCTAGCAATTTCCTAATATCTTAGAAGACCTCCTTGCTGCATGTGACATTTTTACCCTTTCCTTCCTAGAAATTTGCCATATCCATGATTTTCAAGACACTATATTCCTCATTCCCCTAATACAGTCATTCCTCTATCCAACTGAGGACGTTATCTCCTGCCACTTTAAACTTACTCCTTTTCGTTTTCTCATCTCATTTAACCATCGTTGACAGTTACCCAAGCCAGAAACCCGTGTGTCATTCCATCCTCCTGCACTCCACAGCCAGTCACAAACACCTGTAAATTTTACTCCCTGGACATTTCTCAGATTTGTCTCCCCCTTTTCGTCCCTGTTACCACTGCCCTCATTAGTTTGCTCCTGGCCAACTGACCCTCCCAGTTGCCTCCGTTTTCCCAGTCTTGCTCTTTCCCCACATGGATCTGAGGTCTCACAACGCCCTGTGCTTTGCTGTATTTACCATATATAAAATTAAGCGTTTACGACTGTCTTTTGACTGTGAACTCCCTCAGCATATCTTTATACCCACACCACAGAGCACAGTGCCTGGCATTAGTGCTGAATGTCTCGAGCTGATCTAAACTCTGTTGTAGTCTTATATCATGTTTCCTTTTATCTTGTTTTAAGGCTTTTAAATATTTAAATATCTTTCCTTTCTTTAAAACTAAGATTATCATTTTTTTGATCAAGGTCTTATGTCCCAAGTGTCCTAATATTACCCAGTGCTTTTCAGAAACATACCGATGCATGCCTGCCGATGCAGGGGACACGGGTTCGTGCCCCGGTCCAGGAAGATCCCACGTGCCGCGGAGCGGCTGGGCCCGTGAGCCGTGGCCGCTGAGCCTGCGCGTCCGGAGCCTGTGCTCCGCAACGGGAGAGGCTACAAGAGTGAGAGGCCCGCATACCGCAAAAAAAAAAAAAAGATTAGATTCTGGGTTTTAAGGAAAGGATTCTGTTAATGTACAGAGGTGACCCAGTTTCCTCTCTTCCTGAGATGGATGGCTAAGTACAGTTCCCAGAGCTGCAGTATGGTTGTCCCTTGGGGGCTTATTAGAAATGCAGTTTGAAAAGCACCAGTACAAAGAATACTTTATGGAACACAGCAGAAAGGAAACAGAGCAAAGGTACATGCCATTGTTAGAGAAATATTCCCAGGATAAAGATAAAAATGATAAGAAAGATTCACTTGGCTGCTGTCAGTATCTCAAGTCCATAAGTGTAACTTAAGAATGGCAATAGGTACAAAAAAATTTTTTTTAATTATAAAAAGAATGATAGTAGTTAAAGAAATGTTCCAAATATGGTTGGGGACACATTTCCCCTTCCGGTGAACTTCACACCTTAATGGAGCCACATCACACTGTGGATGCCTACAGACAAAGGTGTCCACTGCTGTTAGCATATAGGCAAGAAGGAGTCACGAAGATATGATGCATGAAACTGCTGTGCCCAAATAAAGTCCTCCCAGAGACTTCTTGGAGCCCTGAGATAATGTTTGTGTAATGGAGAGTGAATGAGGGTTTTTCTTTAGTTAATCTGAACAGATTTGGTCACAAGTACTGCTTACATCATGGACACTGGAGCGCTCAGGGGGTAGTCTTGAAGGGTGTTAGATAATTTTTTGCCTTAGAGACATGCTGACAGGCATTACTGCACAGTCATTAGGTGTGTGGAGACAGACTACCAGGTTCAAGCCCTGGCTCTGCCACTTACTAGCTGATGTTAGGTGAGTTACTTAATACTCTCTGTCTCAGTTTCTTTATCTGCAATATGGAGATGGTAATACACCTACCTCATAGGGTTGTGAGGATTGTATGAGTTTATACATTTAAGTGCTTAGAACAGAAGTGACAAATAGTAAACAATAAATGGAAACAAAAAAGACATCATCTGGAGGTCAATATACAGCACAGTGCCAGCTCCATAGTAGGTATCCAGGTGTCAGAGTGCTTGTGGAATGTGTCCATTGTCAATGTATTGCCCCTTAACTTCAAATTCACCCCTAATTGCCTATTCTATGAAATTAAGATGGGCCCTTGTAGTGTGCCTGAAAGTCACCTTTTTTGATTGTAATGTAAGTGCCTGACATTAAGCTTTTGATTGCCAAGGCATCCATTTCAAAGGCATCCACAGAGTAAACATATTGTCAGCTGCACAACTAAAGAGCCAGACTGCCCCATCCTTGGCCCCCTCTCCCTCCAGTGAGACACATCCCTGTGAAGAACTTTCCCCTGCAAACTGGAGGGCAGACCTGGTGATTTTTTTTTTGCCATTCAGTGAGCACGGCTGTGCCCTCTCCAACAAGGTCTTGGTCTCAGCTGGGCAGGGAACGGGTGCAGGATCTCTTCCTTGAGTACTCTATTTTGTCCTGGGAAAATCTGCTATTCCTGTATGCTTTAGTGTCCTCTTTCTAGCCTATCTCTTGTTATAGTTGATAATTTGTTGTATTAAACTTTTGCTGTTCAAATTATTGTCTGGTTTCTGTCTCTTGATAGGACTCTTGATTGATAATGAATGAATGAAACTTTAATGTTCCAAGAAGTTTGTTGTCTGTTAAGATGAATGATGCAAACTTTTAAGAAATGACTATGTGTGTTGTACAGATATGCTGTTACCTATGATTAAGTGGAAAAAATATATAAAGCAGTATGTAGATTGTGTTCTGTGATTTTGTGATTTATAAGAAATATTTATATTTGGACATTCAGACAACCAAAATATAGGTAATTCACATGACCAAAATATATTTCTCAGATATATTTAATCTTCAAATATACGTGAGTTCCTGGCTCACAACTCCCAAAACGCTTGGAATTGCCTTGTAATAAGAGCAATGGGAGCATCTTTTGTTAAAATATTTGGTTTTCTTGTCCTCAGTTCCTGAAAACGCTTCAAACCATAAAGGTGAAATGAGTATCTGGTCATTATTGATAATAAGCCCTTTCCACCACAACTGGGTTCATGTTAATGAAGGTAACTTTTGCAAAGCACCTAAGGATGCGGGCTGGTTAGGGTTGGAGCTTTTAGTTCCACCCTGATTTACAGGGAGGAGAGAGGGGCCGGAGGTTGAATCAATCACCAATGGCTGGGAATTCCCTGGCAGTCCAGTGGTTAGGACTCCTCGCTTTCACTGCTGAGGGCTCGGGTTCGATCCCTGGTCAGAGAACTAAGACACCACAAGCTGCACAGCATGGCCAAAAATAAATAAATAAAAATCACCAATGGCCAATGAGTTAATCAATCATGCCTATGTAATAAAGCCTCCATGAGAGCAAAAAAGAAGGAGGGGGTTTGGAGAGCTTCTATGTTGGGGAACCAAAATGCTTCCATGTGCTGCCATCCTGGGCCCAAAGCTCCACAAGGACAGAAGCTCCTTTGTTCGGGACCTCACCCTATGTATCTCTTCATCCAGCTGTTGATTCGTATCCTTTGATATCCTTTGTAATAAATCAGTAATCTGGTGAGTAACCAGGTTTTCCTAAATTCTATGAGCCCTCTAACAAATTAATCAAACCCAAGGAGGGAGATCATTGGAACCACCCATTTGTAGCCAGTTGGTCAGAAGCACAGGTAACAATGTGGGCTTGCGATTGGCACCTGAAGTGGAGGGCAGCCTTGTGGGTCTGACCCCTTTGCCTGTGGAATCTGATTCTATCTCTGGGCAGATAGTGTCAGAATTGAGAGGAGTTCAGTGTTGTTTGTTGGTCTGGGGAAACCTACACACATGTTGGAATTGGGTACAGGAACGTTTTCATGGTCCTATTTAATGTTTTTAAAAATCTGTGTGGCTATGCATGGTTAAGCAATTCCCCAAGTTCATGTAGTTAGAATTCTGACCTGGCGTTTTGGAGTCCAAAGCTCACACTCTTCCCAGTATGACAGCATTTCTTAAACTGGGTTTCATAGACCTCTGGGAATGTGTTCTCAGGGTCCGTGAGCTCTCCAGACAATGCCTAAATTTAATATTTCATCTCAGTGATAATCTTTAAATAGACATGTTCCAGACCTTCTGGAAGACCATCTTAAAGGAGCACTTGCAGGACATTTGAATTTTGCTTTAAGTTTATGCTAGTGTTGTTACCAAGTCAGATACTATCTTAAATTGTCCCAGGCCAATAAGAAGAGAACAGAGTGGAATTTCAAAATGGGTTCATGCTAAGGGAGGGGCAAATTATACCATCACGGTTCAAACAGAAAAAGATAGTGGGGAAAAAACACTTCTTATTCTGAACAGGGTAGTTTATGCACATGAAACTCAAAACCTGCACCTCGAGTATCAGTGCTATATTCATGTTTGGAATAGCAATTTTCATTTTGGCCAAACATTAACTATTAGGTTAAATTAATATTGTTACATTTAAATCTTCTTGGCTTTGTAGTTGTGTTTTTATTTAAATTTTAAATTTATTTTGGTTTTACAATTGCAGAAGATACATATATATACACATGTATATGGGGTTTATACCTAGTTATATGTTTATACATCAAGTGATGTAGTAAAATAATTTAAAAGTCATCATTGAGAATAAAGAGAATGTTTTTCTTTAAAGGGGCCCATATATGACTGAAATTTGAGAAGATTGCTGTTATAAGAAGCCAGTCTGCTTCCCTAGATATAGAAAAGGACATTAAAAAAACCCAAACAAACCTGAACTACATTATAAAGATGATGATTGGGTTTTTTTTAACCAAATCTAGATGCTAAATCCAATAATGTTATTGAACTCAGGGAAATCAGGACCTATTGTTTTAACTAAAGGGCACACTTGGAGAGAAACTGAAGGGCAGATTTACTGGGCACGTCTTGTCTGGCTTCTCAGGAACCACTCCTGGTGAAACAAGAGTCCCAACTGTTCAGAACAACTTTCAAACACAAATCTATATTCTTCCAACCCTCCTTAGTGAGTCTTCTATGATTAAAACAAACAAAAGATAAAGTTTTCTTTTAGGATGCAAGCAGCAAGTCCCTAGCAAGTATCTCTAATCAGGAGCCATCCTACACTGAGAAAGTAGGTTGTCACAGGAAATTGGAAGAAAGCCAATTTGGGACTTAAGCAAAATCCCCCAACTTGTATCTGCTGGACAAAGTGGACCCTTAGTCTTTAACGCACAATAAAAACAGCAAGGCCCACAAAGCCCTAGGTTGTGGCTTTAAATAATCTGGCTCTTGGCCACTGGATGATAGACATTTTTATGGAGTCGGAACTGAGTTCTGGGAGCTGGCAGCCACGTCAGCAGGTGTGGAGTATGCCCTATCTTTGAGGAGAATCCAGGGCTTCTAATTATGGGTAAGTCAACTGCTCCCTGATTTATGCAGAATATTTTGGGGATGCCAGTTACTGAGCCATCACATCAAGATGGACACTTCAGGCACCATTAAGGTAATGGAACATTTAATGCCTCAAAAAACAAAATTTATTTCCCAAAGTCCCACACTGGCACGGGCCACTTCCCTATCCCCTCCCTCAGCCTGAGACAATTGCCAGGGCCATGTGTACCTCCTTCCTTGCGCTGCTCAGTATTCACTTTCCTCCCTCCCTCCCTCCCTCTCTCCCAACCTGACCTTCCTCCCAGCCAGAATTCATTACAACCTCCCACAGGGCACCTGAGACACAGACACTTGAATGGACGTTTGGCACGGAAAGCGGTGGGCTTGCCCCTCAGTTCCACAGCTGTTCTCAGGCCTACTCGTGTATTTTAACCCCGACATCACTTATTTTTAAACTGCAGAAAGGTGAAGCTTCTCAGACAATGTGATTTTCCCGTGACCCAAACTGCCTTAGGAAAAAGCCCCAAGACTAACCCAGAAAGTTACTGTTGGGTCTCCTCAGCTCTTTCTTATCAAAACCAACTGTTCCTTTTCAAACACCTCGGTGTTTTGTGGTCCCACCCTCTCTGCCAGAGCTCAGTCCCATGCAGACCTTGGCCTTGGGTCTGGCAGGGCTTCCCTCATTACCCTGCCCCCTCCGCCGGCCCCTCCCTCCCTCCCTCCTCTCCTGGAGGAGGGCTGCTGCTGCTCCTGCGGCTGGATTATAATAGGCCCGGAAGCTGAAGGGGGAGTTGTATACACTTTTATTTCAAAGCTTTATGTGAGAAAAAAAAAAAAACTGCATGGCCAAGACTAGGTATAAAGACTTAGCTGGTAGACTTTTGTTTAACAATGGGGGTGAGTCCTAAAATTTTAATGGTGAAATTTTCTGAAAAATTTACAGAAACATATAAACTGAAAACCTTTTTGTTTTGCTGAGATAAGTGGCTAGAGATGAAGAACTGTGCTCAGTAATAAAGCTCAGTAGTTGGGGCACTATTGGGAGTCATAGAATGATAGCCAGGTCCAGAGTAGGACAGAGGCTGGTCTGCTCTAGCTAGTTCTTGCCGGGGAATGTGGAACCATTGTTGCCAGATCTGATTTTTCAAGAGAAGCTCTAAAATCTAATTCGTATGTGTGTATATATGAGTATGTGTATTTGGAATCTGTCAGTTTAAAAACGTTGGCTCGGGACTTCCCTGGTAGTCTAGGGGTTAAGACTCCGCGCTTCCACTGCAGGGGGCACCCGCTTGATCCCTGGTCGGGGAACTAAGATCCCACAGGCCGCATGGTGCGGCCAAAAAAAATAAATAAAATTTTTTAAAATTAAAAAAATGTTGGCTTAATTTTTCAGAAAGCAGACCAAATAAAACTTACATTTCACCTCTTCTGAATTTAGAGACTCTATTCAGGGTAAAGTTTCAGAAAAGAAGACAGTGGAAAAGAGTCAAATCAGTCAAGTGTTAAATACCTGTATTTAGGGTTTCCTAAATACAGTATAAAAGATTGCCTCCAGTCCAGACGCAGTTATAATCTCCATATATATGCTAGCAAATCACAATAGAAGTTCTCTTTGATAGAATTTGTATGGTTCAATCATCTCCTTTATCCTGTGTCCCTTTTTAAAGATCAGACTGAAGTTTTGGTTTTCAGTAACCACAGGGCTGACTTTGATCAGAAAGCTTGCAACTTACCAAAACATAAACCAGAGGTCAAGTCTATCTTTCTTCCAGGAATATGCACACTTGTATTCAGACAGTTCAGCAG
>NW_006788723.1:779125-791276 GCF_000442215.2 Lipotes vexillifer | reverse complement strand
TCAGCAGGTCAGGGTAAAGGGGAAGACAGTAGAATAATAGGGGCTTTCCTCCAGCCTCTACCCAGGGATTCTCTTAAGATACTGTCATCAGAAAAGAACACACTGCTCAAAGTTGCACTGGTGGCAAATTACTGATATTTAAGTGCAAATCAGGATCCTTCCTGAAATTGCCTCTTGGAGATGAGGAATTTAAACCTATGCCACTCTCATGTAGATAATTGGAAATCCGACCCCTAATTGCAGGAGTACCTCACTCCTTCCAGCTCCATCTTGGAAGGCATCCCCCCTCCTTCCCCTGGAGGCTTAGATAGCCAGCCGGCCACTCACCTTCCGAGGGCTGAAGAGCCACCCAGGCAGCCAAGGCCACGAGAGCGAGTCTTGTCTGCTGCATCCCTGCCTGCCCCAGCAGCTCGACAGCACCGCAGGTGAGCCTGTTAAGATCAGGAAATGAGGCTAAAAGTGCCCTTGGGTTCAGAGAAAGAGCGTGGAGGAAAGCAAGCCAGAAAGCTCCACCCTGGTAGGTGCTAGGGTACCTCTTTCTCATTTTTCTTTCCTTGAAACCAGGCTCTTTCTTAAGACCAGACCTGTGTTCAACCACCTGAGGGATCAGGTGATGTCTGTGGTGATCTGACCTCTGGTGAGATTGCTGTGAGTTTGGAGGTGTGCATCAATTTGGGGACCATTAAAAATAGCTACCTACATGAATTCCTCCACAGTTATAAATCAGAATTTTGGAGTAGAGGACCAGTAATTTGAAGGTTTTTGTTTTTTTTTTTTGCGGTACCGTTGTGGAGCACAGGCTCCAGACGCGCAGGCTCAGCGGCCATGGTTCACGGGCCCAGCCGCTCCATGGCATGTGGGATCCTCCCGGATCGGGGCACGAACCCATGTCCCCTGCATCGGCAGGCGGACTCTCAACCACTGCGCCACCAGGGAAGCCCCTAATTTGAAGTTTTAAAAAGCTCCGTCGGTGATTCTGATGGATACCTCTATTGAGAACCATTGTGTAAAGGAATCAGTTTTTTAGTAGCTTATTGAAACTGAGTTTCTAGGGACAAAGGTGGCAAGTCATAAAAAACATTATCTGGTGGAAAGATGGGAAAATTCAACCCCATTCTCGTCTTGGTCTGCAGCCAAAGTGTTTCCAGTGAGGCTGTTAGTTTATTTAGGAGAAAGGTAATGAGACAGGTAGAGGGGCTATGCCTGGTAAAAAAGAGCCCCAGAGCAGGTGTGAGCAGGCATGAGGAGGTGTGGGCTCTAGTCCAGCTTTGTCACTAATCAGCTTTGTGAATACAACTATAGGGTAGGCTGAGGGTAGTTGGGTTCTAATCCTGCCTTTTCTACTAACTGGTTACATAACCTTAGCAAATGTTCTTAACTTTAAATAAGAAGTCAGGCTGGATGACCTCCAAAGTCCTGCCATGCTTCCTCTAACTGCACTGTCTCATGCAGTAGCTTCTTGTCCATATGTGGTCCTTTAGCATTTGAAATGTGGTAGTCCAAATTCACATGTGCTATAAGTGTAAAATACAGAATTTCAAAGACTTGGTACAAAGAAATATAAAATATCTCGTTAATAATTTTTGTATTGATTATATGCTGAAATGATAATATTTGATATATTGAGTTTCATAAGCTATATTATTAAAATTATTCACCTGCTTTTTTACTTTTTTTAATGTGACTACTCAGAAATTTCTAAATTACTTATGTAGCTTACACTCTATTTGCACTGGGGAGCGCTACCTTATAAGGTCAAGAGCTCGAGGTCAGAATTGTCCCCCAGCTGTCAAGTTGTGGTACTTAACCAAGCTCTAATTTCACTATCAAGAACTGGAGTTATAATAAAATAGGAAATGGGAGCTTTGTGGGCACAGGGCTAGGCCAAGAATGGGAAAACCTAGTCATGCAGAGCAGCCGTTCCAGACTCTGCCACTAAGCAAAGGTCTTAAGACTCCTGCCGAAGTTCTCGGAAATAGAGCACAGAGATCCTGCAGAGGTGACTGTCAAGGCCCATGAAGCTATATGCGCCCACCACAACTGCGCAGCCTCTGGACCTAGCAGAGGACCAGGTGCTCTGAAGGTGAGTCAGGGAAGCTGCACAAAAGTTATGTTCTGAAACAGCCACAGTTAAGAAATTATTTTGATTTACAGAAACAACACAGGTACATAAACATTCAGTCACCAGCCTGCCACTGTGCCTGAAGTTCCTGCCCTAAGAGGCCTTCTTGAGGGTGGCTTCTATGCAGTAGAAAAAAGCCTCTGTTCAGATGAAATGAAGGATGACTATTGGGTAATAGGAGTGATTTTAATCAAACAGGAAGGCTGGGCTCGGTTTTGATGAACCTGGGATTAGACAGACCCTATGCACTTTTTCGAGAACTCTTACTTGTTTCTCTATTTAGCAGGAAAGCTACCCTTTCACTGTGTGCCTGTCTCCTCTGCCAGGAAATGTCACCATGGGCCTTCCAGGAAAAAGACCTAGGGACAGAATCTGGACTTGGAGAGCACAGGGGCCCCTCCTTGAGTGTCACAGGTTATTAGTACTTTTCCTCTCCTTCCTGGAGGTCACTGCTGAGATGGTGGCTTGGGTAGTGGTAACCTGAAGACAGTTGGTGTGGCTCGAGGAACCAAAAGCATTAAAGCTTTTGCACTTGTGAAATTACCACCTTTAGAATGGCAGCCTCGGGCAAGGCATTAAGTCAGCCTGGTGTTAAAAAGCAAACCTGAGGGGCTTCCCTGGTGGCGCAGTTGTTGAGAGTCTGCCTGCCAATGCAGGAGATATGGGTTCGTGCCCCGGTCCGGGAAGATTCCCACATGCCGTGGAGCTGCTAGGCCCGTGAGCCATGGCCACTGAGCCTGCGCGTCCGGAGCCTGTGCTCTGCAGTGGGGAGAGGCCACAACAGTGAGAGGCCCGCGTACCAAAAAAAAAAAAAGCAAACCTGACATCCACCAGCAGATCAGTTTGACTGGGGTGAGGGCAAAATTGGGATGGGACTTTGGAGAGAACATGGTGCAAGCTGTAATTATGGGGTGTGTATGTCTGTGTGTGACAGGGTGTTCACTAGGCAGATGTGGACCAGAATTAACTGGGAAGGAGCTTCAAGAGTGGTATCAGAGCTTCCCTGGTAGCCCAGTGGTTGAGAGTCCGCCTGCCGATGCAGGGTACACGGGCTCGTGCCCCGGTCCGGGAAGATCCCACATGCCGCGGAGCGGCTGGGCCCGTGAGCCATGGCCGCTTAGCCTGCGCGTCTGGAGCCTGTGCTCCGCAACGGGAGAGGCCACAACAGTGAGAGGCCCGCGTACCACAAAAAAAAACAAAAAACAAAATAAAACAAAAAAAACGAGTGGTATCAGCAACTTTGATTATTTAAATATTGTTATCTGGGCTCAGGGCTTCTACAAAACCAAATGAGGAGGAGCCTGGGAAACGTATGCCTTTAGGACCTAGGGGAAAGATAGTTGGAGGGTAGAGCAATAGAATGAAACAGTTTGAGTACAATCTAAAACAGTATGGTTCTGTGTTTTCCATTGTCCTTGGCAAAGAATACCAGGCTGCAAACTTAAAAAAAAAGAAATCTATACACACACACACACACACACACACACACACGCACATACATATATTTTACTCTACCCAGAAAAACCAAATCGTTTTCACTTTAAAGAGAAGTAAAGTGTGAACCTCCGATTGTCATAAAAATACTTGATGCCATCCAGGCCCTAGGTGAAATGGCCAGTTTGGGTTAGGGAGATGAAGATTTCTAAACAGTAGCTTTCACAAAATAAAATTAATTTCCCTTGAAGATTTGTCTTGAAATAAGTATATAGATTGATATTTTGAAAATCATGTCAACTTTTATTTTTATTTTTTGGCCACGTCACACGGCATGCAGGATCTTAGTTCCCCAACCAGGGATCGAACCCCTGTCCCCTGCAGTAGAAGCGTGGAGTTCTAACCACTGGACTGCCGGAGAAGTCCCCATGTCAACTTTTAAATGTCCTAGAAGAATTTAAAATTTAATGGCCTCCTCCATTAATCTTTTGGTGATGAGAATAATCACCTTTTAACCTCTGTGATATGAAGAGCCAAAGAGGGGTCTCTGTTTCAAAACTGAGCTTCAAATACTTTATGGTAGGCTCTGAGTTACCATTTTTGAATATAGTATGTTGTTCTCTTCTGATTATAAAATTATATTGGGTCCACTGTAAAAAAATTGGAATATATAAAAAAATATAAAGAAGGAAAATGTTTAAATATCCAGAAATAAAGTTTCTTAACCTTTGGTGCATATTCCTCCAGTCTTATTTCTGTGCATATTCATGCGGAGCACAGGCTCCGGACGCGCAGGCTCAGCGGCCTTGGCTCACGGGCCCAGCCGCTCCGCGGCATGTGGGATCTCCCCGGACCGGGGCACGAGCCCGTGTCCCCTGCATCGGCAGGCGGACTCTCAACCACTGCGTCACCAGGGAAGCCCAACATTTGGATATTTATCTTTTTGATTTTTTATCTGTAAGTATAGTTTATTTTCTTACAAAAATAGAGTCATATAACACTTTCTGTTTTGTGACTTTTTAAAAAAATTGAAGTGTAGTTGATTTAGAATATTATAGTAGTTTCAGGTATACAGTATAGTGATTCAGCATTTTTAAAGACCACTCTCCATTCATAGTTATTACTACGGCTTCCCTGGTGGTGCAGTGGTTGAGAATCCGCTATGAAATGCTATGATAATCAGTTCTATACACTTTCTTCATTCATCTCAAAATTTTCTTAAATAAATTCTTAGAAATGGAACTTCTCAAAGGGTATGCCCATTTAAATCACTTTTTAATGTATATTGCCAACTTATCTCACACTGTCGTATATACGTGTGTGCCTCTGCCCTCCAATAGAGTGGGGCTCAATTAGGACAGGGCCTGTATCTTACTCATCATTATACCCCCAGTGCCTCATTCAGTGCTCAGCAAATACTAGAGGCTTAGTGTTGAATAAACAAGAAATTAGATTATTTGAACAAGCCTTCACTATATGGGCAAAATCTTGCCAGTGTGGTCACAGATGTCCACGGTTGGTACTTGTGGCCTCTTCTGAATATCTATAGTCTAATTGGTAATAATATTTCAAATATTCATTTCTCAGAATGAGTTGTTTTCTATACCACACAGAAAACAAAAAAATTATGCATTGAGTTTTCCTTAAAGCACGGAGGACAGTTAGTTGTAAAAAGATATATCACCAGGGAATTTGTAGGCTTGAAACAAGGGTCAAGGGTGAGTGATTGAGTGAGTGAGAGAGTGAGTATGTGATATTTCAGAAATTTGTATTCTTTAGAAATGAGTTAGAACATCTTTCAGCTGAGAAGGCTTTTAGGAAAGCCATGCTAGGTCTCTTTCAGTGCCACAGTTTCTGATTTATACTTTTAACTAAATGTTTGATGGGGCTGGGTATCAGGTATGCCAAAGTAAACAGAGCAAAGAATGCAGGATTAAGTAGAAACAGTATAACCTGAGAGCCTCAGTAGGGAATTTCCCTCTCACTGGATTTCTTATTCCTGGTTAACACTGTAGTTTCTGTTCCAGACTTAAATTTATAACTTTTCTTTTTTAGCATTTATGCTTACAATATATATAAATAATCCAGATTCAGTCCAGTATCATCTGTCTTTTATGATGGTGAGGTACAGAAATATAGTGACTTGCCTAAGATTAGTCAATAAATTGGGAATCAAAGCAGAATAGTACCTCAAGCTAATAAAAACAAAAGGAATCTCCTCAGGAAAATCTGAAAAAGAAGAGCTGTGAGTGATGACTAGTCTTTCTGGATGTTAAAATATATTGTAAATCTACTATCATTAAAAGAGTTACAGTAGACACAAGACACCAGTGCATAAATCCAGAAAATATAATGTGTGAATTTACTACATAGTAAAGTTAGCATTTTACATCAGGAAAAACTGGATTATTCAATGAATTGTTTGAAACAACTGGTTAACCATGTGAAAAAAAAGTTGAGGCTTTGAATTCCAGATGTATTACATATTTAATGTAAATAAAATATAAAGGTATCCAAAGGAAATATGAACTTAAAAAAATAGAGCAGGAAACAAGTTTTTAAGCATAAAACAAGACTCAGAAGTCATAAGGAAAAGAATGAAAAATTTGACTGTACAAAAAAGTGAAATTCTGTCATGGAAAAATAAAACTCTATAAAAGACAAATGGCATAAAGTTGCACGTGGAGGGAGGTGACATTGGTAAGACAACAGACAAAGGGCTATTATATAAAGAGATCTTGTATATCAATAAGGGAGAGGCCAGTGACTTAATGGAAAATTTGGCTATGGATATGAACATGTAGTTCACAAAAATAAGGCTTATAAACATTATTCAACATTATTCAACATTCAAAACTATGTAAACAAATAAAAAGAAAACAAAGTGAGATACATTTTTCACCTATGAGAGTGGCAAAGGTCAAAGTGTGTTAGCAAGTATCTATTTATCACAAGTGGTTAGAAGGAGTGTGATTTGGTGCAAAGTCTTAGGACATTAGTTTGGCAATACCTATCAATTTAAAATGAAGACGTTAAGAGTTTGTCTATTGGAGTTTATACTACAGACACATGTATGCAAAGATGTAAGCATAAGAATCTCATTGTAGCATTTTAAAATAGCAAACTATTAAAGACAACCTACATACCTATCAGTAGGGTGCTAGAAAAATAAATCATGACACACAACACGATGCACTTTACTGTAGCAGTAAAGATAAGGTGTTGTAAGTAAAGATCTCTGGTCTGTAAGTGAAAGGAAAAACAAAAGTGGAAAGCAGTGGAAAAATAGTCTTTCTTCTCTGCTTTGGCAGACTAATGCCCAACCCCATCACACATTTAATTACAGAGTGTAAGTCATGAAACCACCTAAGCACTTAAGAGGACCTATCCTGTCTCTCCTAAAAGCCATTTCAGCTGGAAGATGTTCTATATCGTTTCTAAAGAATACAGATTTCTGAGATAACACACTCACTCACTGCCCTTGGCCCATGTTTCAAGATATATATCCATATTTTATATATATACGTACACTATATATATATATATCCTTGTGTGTGTGTGTATGAAGGAAATACAGATGCATGTAAATGTTTTCATATGCATAGAAAATTTCTGGAAAGATGAGACACAGGTTTTTCCTAGTGGTTGCCTCTGAGGAGGATGAATGTCCAGGGTGGTAGAAAAATCTACTTTTCATTGTATATACTTTTTTATGGTTTGAATTTTTACGAATTATATTTGTTTTTATTGCTGAATAACATTAGCACAAACTTAGTGACTTAAAACAACATCTGTTTATTTATTGGCTCACAGTTTCCACGGGTCAGGAGTCAAGTATGATTTCTTACCTGGATCGTCTGCTCAGCATCTCACAAGCTGCAGTCAAAGTATCAGCCATGGTTGCAGTTTCTCCTGAGGCTGGGGGTCCTTTCCAAGTTCCTGTGGTAGTTAGCTTTCATTTCCTTACAGTTGTTGAACTCCTGGTGGCTGGCTTCTTCCAGGCCAGCAAGAGAGTCTGATCTCTAGGTCCTCTTTTAAAGAGCTCTTTTTAAAGAGCTTACCTGATTAGGTGAGGTCCACCCAGGATAATCTCCCTTTTGATTCACTTACAAGTTAGTTTTAGGGACTTTAATTACATCTATTAACTAGAAGCAAGTGACAGGATTCCATGAAGCAGGAGTCACTGGGGTTTTAGAATTCTGCTGAACACACCAACATTACCAACTATAAGACCACCATCACCACCACAGCAATATCCAATCCTTATGCAGAGCTTATTTCGTAGTGGGCACAGTTCCAAACACTTTGCACATATTAAGTCACCTAATGATTAGCGCCATCCTATGAAGTAGGAACTATTGTTACCTTCATTTTATAGATAAGGAAACAGGCATGAGGTTAAGTGATTTACCCAAGGTTGAAAGCCAGTAAGTATTGGAGCTATCATTGGAACCCAGGCATTCTATGTTCAGAGTTCTGTGTTCCTTACTACACTATATATACATTTTTCAAATACAGTGGTAAAAAAGTTTTTTTGACTGAGGCTGCATAACAAATATGCCAACACTTGTGGCTTAAACAACCACAACATTGGGGAATTCCCTGGTGGACCAGTGGTCAGGACTCCATGCTTCCACTGCAGGGGGCACGGGTTCGATCCCTGGTCGGGAAACTAAGATCTCCTGCATGCCATGTCGGGTGGAAAAAAAAAATCAGCGTTTATTTTGCTCATGAATCTGCACTTGAGGCAGTGGATGACTCACATCTGCTCCACTCAGCATCACCTGGAGTAATTTGAAGGCTGGGAGCCTGAATCATCTGGAGGGCTTATTCCCATGTCTGGCAGTTCATGCTGGCTGTCAGCTGGGGACCACGGTTGGTCTCTGCATCGGCCTCTCCATGTGACTAGTTTGTCTTCCTCACAGCCTGGTGGCTGGCTTCCAAGGAGTATCCCATGAGCAAGAGAGTGAACCAGGTGGAAGTTATATGGCCTTCTATGTCTTGTCTTGGAAACTTATGCAGGTTCATTTCTATTGCATTCGATTAGGTGGGGCAGTCACAAAGTTCTACACAGGTTGAAAGGAAGGAGAAATAGACTTTACCTCTCGATGGAAAGTGGCAAGGCTCTGGAAAAGCATGAGAACCTGAAATATTGCTGTGAACTGCCTCTAAACAGGTGATTAATGTATTCCTCTATCTCAGAGCTAGCTTGTACCCAAACCACCCCAATAATTTAGCAGTTCTTTAAAAGCATCAAAACAAAGGCCCCACAATCTTAAATAATAAAACATCAAAGTAATGTCCATCTTTCTTTTTCCTGTGTTTGTGCTCCTAGGTCACCTTTCCTCTTGCATTTCCCTTAGGGTGGAGAACAAATGAAATTTTAAGTTCCCACCAGGTCTTTGCTGCTGGCTTTGAATCTGGATAATTATATTTTCCTTTTTTTGGCTGACATTTCAGGAAAGAGTCCTGAGTTAGGACTGTCAAGAACACGTCAGCACGTATCTTCTAAGAAAATAGGGAAGGGTGAAATAGATATAACCATTCAGTCATTCATTCAACAAAAATGTACAGGCATACCTTGGAGACACTGTGGGTTCTGTTCCAGACTCCACAATAGAGCAAGTACAACAATAAGGTGAGTCAAGAGAATTCTTTGGTTTCCTGGTGCATATAAAAGTTATGTTTAAACTATACTGTAGTCTATTAAGTATGCAATAGCATTATGTCTAAAAAAACAATGTACATACCTTAATTTTAAAATACTTTATTGCTAAAAAATGCTAACCATTATCGGAGCATTCAGGGAGTCATAGTAACTACAAAGATCACAGATCACGGGCCACCATAACATATAATAATGATGAAAAGTTTGAAATATTGCGAGAATTACCAAAATGTGACATAGAGACACATAGAGTGAGCAAATGCTGGTGGGAAAATGGCACCAATGGACGTGCTCAACGCAGGGTTGCCAAAATCTTCAATCTGTAAAAAATGCAGTACACATCTGCAAAGTGCAATAAAGGGAGGGGAAAGAGTAAGAGGTGCAGACAGTGTGTTTGCCCTCAAGGAATCCTTGCTGGTGGAGGGAGAGTGAAAGAAAATCAAAAATTACAATGTTAATTCCTGTGATATGTTCTGTCCTATTCTGTTCCTCAGGGTGAGCCCTAGGTTACTCTGAAGTGGGGCCAATCAAAACAAGCACCCTTACAGGTCTTCGGTGAATCTTCGTCTTGTCTGGGATTGATGCTTCCTAGACCCCAAGTCCTCAAAAAGAAGGCTGCTATTGCATTGGTAATGTAGCTCCCAAACTGTGTGCTGAGGCCCACCCAGGTGCTGAAATGAACTCTTACAGGTGCTGTGGGATATTCTAAATTATTGAGAGACATACAAGGACAACTGTTGGGCGCCTCACAACTACCACTGTTAAGTCATTTGGATCCAACCAAATAACAGGCACTATTTGGTATTTCTTTTGGCCTAGTGCTATGTTGAAAACAATTACTGAGACATTAAGAACATCAACTGTAAACCAAGAAAGTTTGGGAACCTCGAGTACCTCATCTATCAATTTTCCTGATACTTTCTGATATTTTTCTCCACAGTGAACACATTGTTTGAGCCGTTCCTTCTCAGTGGCAAGGCTTATCACCTGGGCCTCCTTCGGGGCCTTCTCCCTGGGCCTTCAGAGGGCATCCTCATTTCCCACCTCAGTGCCCCGTTTTCCTCCCAGCAGCCCTCTCCCCTCAGCACTCTGCCATTTCACGGTCCTCCGCACAGGCGCTGGCACCTCCCTATGGAAATAATCGAGTCTCTGTCCTCACCAGTGCCTTGAGACTTGCAGATTTTGCATCCCTGTCCTTTCCTCCTCTGCCCAGTTACTGCTGCCCAGCAAAGATGAGTGTGGGGGAGAAGTTGTGCAGGGTTAGGGTTGGTTCAACACCCCGAGATTAATTCCCATGCGAACCCCTGGTGAGATGAGAAAGTCCTAACCCTTTCATTAACAGATCTCTGAACTGGTTTCTCGTTAATTAATATCCTGGGGCTGCTATACTAAGATAGCATTCGCCTTGCCAAGCATCCTGCATTGGTAACAAAGGGCGCACATCCAGATCTGTTCTAGTTACAAGACTTCTCCTCTGGACTTCGTAGTGGTGGTGGTGACGGGGAGTAGCTGAATAAGGGTAGGACCAGAAAAGCATTTAGCCTGCATCATAGTGTGATAGCCACAAAACAGAGGGATGCAGAACACTTTACTGAAGTGGAACCCTAGCTCAACCTTGGAGGCTGAATTGAGAGGATCTAAATGATTTACTGATAGGACACACTTGTGGTGAGTCTTGAAGGGAGAGTAAGAGCTACCCTGACGCCTGAGTGGGGAAGGAAATGGCTTCCAGTCCAGCATGTGCCCAAAGGTGTTGTGGAGCACGGTTCATTCCAGGCACCGCAGAGAGTCCGGTGCTCCATGTAAAGGGGCCAGACCCGAACCAAACAGCTGCAATCAGCGGGAGAGGGACCACATCCCTGGTTTGCTTAAGGTAGGGGTGATTTTGCTTACATAGTATTTCTAGTGTTTTATTCTTAGATTATGAGTAGCCAGATTCAGAGGCAAGTGGCACCGAGAACATAGGCTTCTTCTTTTTTTTTTTTTAAATGTTGAGCCTTCTTTTAATTTATTTTATTTATTTTTGGCTGTGTTGGCTCTTCGTTTCTGTGCGAGGGCTTTCTCTAGTTGTGGCAAGCGGGGGCCACTCTTCATCGCGGTGCACGGGCCTCTCACTGTCGCAGCCTCTCTCGTTGCGTAGCACAGGCTCCAGACGCACAGGCTCAGTAGTTGTGGCTCACGGGCCCAGTTGCTCCGCGGCATGTGGGATCTTCCCAGACCAGGGCTCGAACCCGTGTCCCCTGCATTAGCAGGCAGATTCTCAACTACTGCGCCACCAGGGAAGCCCGAACATAGGCTTCGTATTGCTATTGTGCCTCTAACCTCCAAAGTTCTTCATGGGAAGGCCGCATAATTACGTGACAGCAGTTAAAATGCAGGAGCTCTTGGATTGAGCTCCCAATTAGAGTGTCCAGGAAAAAAGGCAAACCTGATCATGCCAACCTCAGGCTTAAACCTTTCAATGCTTCCACATTGCGCTCAGCATAAATTCCCAACTTCTTAACGGGTAAACAAGGTTTTCCAGGCCCTAGTTATGGTCAGCTGACTGCCATCAACCCTCACCACTCTCCCACTTCAAAAACCTTGCTCCAGCAATGCTGAATTACCTACAATCTGGAGTCTCGCCAGGCTTTTGTAAACACTGTTTCCTCTGCCTGTGGGGATCTTCCCACCCACCTCCCATCACCTCACTCTCACCTTCACTGGAGCTCTCCTGCTTTTCTTTTAGTTTCAGGGAACCTCCCTTTCTTCCATAGTGGGACCTCAGAGGCCCTGCGTTTGCTTATTGCAGCACTTAACACGCTGTACTGAAATGTGCTGTCTCTTGTATGTCCCCACTACTAGCCTAGCTGTCCTTTTAATGTAGAGATTGTCATTTTCACCATTAGAACATTAGTTTTTAATTGAAAGCCTGCAACACAGCAGGA
>NW_006788723.1:729213-779108 GCF_000442215.2 Lipotes vexillifer | reverse complement strand
GCAGGAATACATTAAACATTTGTTTCAGAGCTGACTGAACCGGTGTTATGTGAGGGTAGGTATTGTGTTCATTTTCACCCAAAGGAATGCTGAGTGTTTTACTGGCTAAGAATTTTATGAATTTAAATTTTTTTTTCCCCCCACGGAGAATAGAGAAAGGGTATGTATGAAGATTCAGTAGTTCCACATGGAAAAAATAAAGAGAAGTAACAACCAAAGGTGTTAATAGCAGGGGAGAAAAGGACATTATTATCCCAAGGTTAAACTTAACTCTGACAAGTTGGAGGTCATTTCCCCAGAAACTGAGGATGCCCATTACTAGGACAAGGAGATGAAGATTATAAAAGAGCAGGAAGGGAGTCTTGGAAAGCACCTGGCTTATTCGTGATTGGCTTAAAAGAAGACGAATGACTTGTTCAAAGACACCAGGGCTAGAATCAAAGAGTAAGCAGAATAAATGGCCCCAAAGATCTCTACATCCTAATCCCCAGAACCTGTGAATGTTACCTTACACAGCAAAAGAGGCTTTGCAAATGTGATTAAGAACCTTGAGATGAGGCGTTTCTCCTGTATTATTCAGATGGACCCAATCTAATCACATGGGCCCTTAGAGCGGAGAATCTTCCCCAGCTGTGGTCAGAGGGGGAAGGGACTATGGATGGAGGATCAGAAAGATGAAATGTGAAAAGGAAGCTGACCTGCCATTGCAGATGGAATAAGGGCACCACAAGCCAAGGATTGCAGGCGGCAACTAGAAGCTGAAAGAGGCAAGGAAGCTGAGCCTCCCCTAGAGCCTCCAGGTGGAAGGCATCCCTGCTGATGTCTTGATTTTTAGCCCAGTGAGACCTGTGTGGGATTTCTGACATACACAACAGTAAGATAATACATTTGTTTCAAACCACTGAGTTACAGTAATTTGTTACAGCATCAAGAGAAGAGTAATGTAGGCTACACACACTGTAAGCAGGCCAAATAGGCAGGCTTCCCATCTCTTGTCCATAATTTCTTCTCACTCTTCTGTAGTGTTCTTACCCTTTAGAGATCTTGTGGGAGTTATCTAATCCCATCTCACTTGGGTTGATATGTCGAGGTGGGAGCAGAGGGCTTGCGGAGTGATTTGCTCTGGGTCTCACACCCTAGAAATGGCAGAGCCCTTTCCAGAAAGATTGGCCTGGGGCTCGTGCAACATTTTGTGAGTCCAGATTGACCAAAGGCAGCCTTGTGCCAATCAGTTTAGAATCTAGAGAAACGACACAGTCTTTGCTGGCCATGGAACAGGCCTAACTCTGAGAGACTATTGTTATTGACTCTGGGCAAACAGTCACGGAGCTCCAGGAAGAGGGAAATATGGTATTTACACATGGCTTTCCAAGAGCAGGGCCTCTGCCGCATACATTGTGGTCCTGATAGGATCTCTTATGAAACTTCAAAAAGCTCCAATTACTCCCTGTGATTGCGTGAAATAGCTCAGGGTAGCGAGGTTATGACCACTGTCATTTAGATATGCCACCCCTGTATGTGGTCTGTTATGTAACCACTATACCACATTTTTACACTTTATTTAACATCACCCAGACATTTATGGAAAGTTTTCTCTGACTTCCACTTTATGTGCATGGTATCAATATTGCTAATCTGAGAACCTGGACAGTGCTTACATTAAGTCAAATGAATATTGAATGAGTAAGGATGTGTGAATTCAGATGGGTGCTTTCTTTGCGAGCTCACACAGGTATTTGAGGAATATCAGAGTGTTAGAGCCCTAATCTGACATTCCCCTCCTTTTCAGGCCATCATGGGGCCGATGGAATTGGAAGGCTGCCCAAACCTTGAAGCAGCGTTAATTAGTGCTGCTGGGTATATAAGCCAAATAACTCCTTGCAAGATCAGTCAAAAGGGTAATATGCTTCAGAAACCCTTTGATTATTATCATGATCCCTGGGAAGTAAAGAAATGCCAAGGGACGCATGTGGCAATGCTTTGGATTTATGCAAAGTGCAAAGTAACTGTGGAGATTGATTATTAACAAGAGTTTCTCAGATCAGTGAAATGCTGTGAGCTTCCTGGCTTGTGGCTGGATCTAACATGGGCAGGTATTCTGAGGCTCAGCTTGTCTGTCTAGTACAATATTTGGGAAAAAATTGTTTGGCAGCGAGCAAAGTATTATTAAGTACCCAGTCAAAGTTAGATAGTATGAATTGTAGTAGGCCAAGTCAGCATGGATCCATAACTACTTTAAAGACATGTGATCTAAAGGAGAACTAGGGAAAGCAGGCTATGGATTATTCTGGGTTGGCTAATTGGATAGCACACAAGAAAGTCTGGGGTATTAGGGTATTGACATAGTAACTTACGCACCGCATATGTGGAGCCAGGACAGAATTAAATGTACCCAGAAGTGGGCTGGTGGACCTGCTGACAAAGGAAGGTTAAGAAAAAGTAAACATATCAGTAAGGCAAAGAGTTGGCTCAATGAAGAGAAGGGAGGGGAGAAAAATGAAGTTAAACAGGATGTGTCTAGAGCAGTGGCTCTTAAAGGATGGTTCCTGAACAGCAGCATCAATATCAATTGGGACCTTGCTGAAAATGCAAATTCTCAGGACGTACCAAGTCAAAATTCTGGGGTGGGCCTCAAGCAATCCCTGTTTTAACAAGCCTTATAGGTGATTCTGATGTATGTCAGTTTGAGAACTACTGGTTTAGAAAAAGGAAACAAAGTTGGAGCTCTCCTAGATGAGCAGTGTCACCTACAAAGGAGGTACAGAGGCCTACTCTGCTGGTGGATGGCTGATATGATGTGATGAGAGTTAGTGGTACAGAAGAAGAGGGGATACTGAAGTCCCGATTTCAGGTGAGTCATCTGATGACTGAGGATAAAATCAAGGGTTAGAATAAAAGGAAAAAAGTGATCCAGTTGCCCATATCATCAAAGAAGGTGAAACTGAGTCTTAGAGGGTAGTATGTGAGGGTGAAGTGGATTTGGAACAAATAATGAGATATCAAAGGAAGAAGATAGAATTGTGATGGATAAATGGTTTAGCTGTGACAGTGGTGAGCAAGTACCAGAATAGCCCCTATTCCTCTCCCCTTCAGTTGGGAAAAATGGGAAAAACAAAGTAATTGTTCCACCAGCCAAAAGAGAAAGGAGCCAAGAAGTATGTGTCTGATTGGGAGAAAGAGGGTGGCTTCCTGGGAGAAGAGATGTCTAAGTTAAAGAAAGGAGGTGAGGATAAATGGGAGTTTTAACCCATACACAACTGGGGTTCTTAGCCCACCACTAAAAGAAAGTAGGCTTGGGATGAGTAGAAAATAGTTCAGTGGTGGAAGTTCTCCTGAGTAGCCAGCATAATGAACATGGCTCAAGAAAACAGTAGATCGGGAGGTCAGATCAGTGAAACAGCCAAGAGAGAACACTAAGTGAAAGGAGGACGTCTGGAGAATGGAGAAAACACACACTTGCAAAGAAGATACAATCCAACTTTCAACATAAGTTGTATTGAATCAAACTCTTTCTCTAAGAAAAGGGACAAAATGGCGGCATGGAAAGTTGGTTACTATATCTCTAGAGGTTACAACTACAGCTTTCAGAGACCACTTAGAGGACAAGGAACATTTCTGATGAGGTAGGAACAAAGATAAAGATAAACCCACACTTAAAATTTGCAGTTATTGTTTAAGCAAAAACTCATGGTCAAAGTGAGTTCCCATTCTAATAAAGTTAGGACAACCCCCAAAATGTCAATGTGACATTCTTAAGTAAGGCCGTATATTTTTATGATATTCATTTGTTTAATAAGGAGAAAGAAAAAAAGGGAGAGTTTTGTGATTTAGCCAGAAAGAGTTACACAACATATATGCTTTATTTCTAGGGACTTCTAAAATCATATGCTTTTTAAAAATCTCTACCTTAATCAAATTTACCCCCACTATATAATGTTTACTATTAAACCAACTAAATTGACAATAATTGCTCTCAAAAGACAATAACACATTGTAAGAGCTAATAAATTATAAAATATAACAGATTGCAACCAATTGGTTAACAACAAAAAGTAAAGAGGCTGACCCTTTATAACAGTTTACAGAACTCTGTTTAACTTAATGAGAAAAATCTGCTTTGGATAAGGCACTGTTTCATCACTTCTCAGAGATTAAGGCACACAATCACCAGCATTACAAACACAAATGTGTAAGAAAATCTGAAGACAGCAG
This sequence comes from Lipotes vexillifer, assembly GCF_000442215.2. Lineage (NCBI taxonomy): Eukaryota > Metazoa > Chordata > Mammalia > Artiodactyla > Lipotidae > Lipotes > Lipotes vexillifer. The sequence continues at coordinate 774,896 of NW_006788723.1, read as the reverse complement.
CTGGTACAAATGCTACCAAAAAACAGGTGCCTTTGGGGCACTGATTGTTATATCAAAGTATATTAAACTGTGCAAATGTAAAACTTACAGCAACTCAATTTTCCTTCGCTAATAAAGGTTAATCATTTTTAACAGAAGATCAAACTGAAAGAACAAAGGAAAAAGCCAATTTCCTAAAACTACTTTTTTGAAAAAAAATTGTTTTGTCTCTTAGTATCAGGCAAATTTTTAAAAAATGATTTAACTGGTATAATATTTTAGAATAGTATGTAAACAAATTGATAGCAACTAAAACAATTTTAATGGCACATTCAGGAGTTTACATTTGAAATGACATTATTGGTTAGGACCTTTTTTGTGGATTTTATGGTTATGAGTCAAGTATCAATATTTTGTTAATGTTAAACAAATATTTTGTTAAATTTAGTTATGTTTTTCAAAAGAGTTAAAACTCCAACACATGAGATTTGAGGGCAAAGTTAATGAAAAAATACTACTTTGGTAGAATGTTACTACAGTCAACATATTATAATAATTATTTCCTAAAGTTATTTCTGAAACAATAACCTAGGTCTAATGTTACTGTCTTTTAAGAATATTATAACATAAGTGCACAAAAGCAGTATCTGCCAGTAATCACAACTCACTAAAGCACCTGGCAAATTAAACTTCAGTCAGGATCAAAATATATGAAATAAAGAAATGTTAGCATTCATTATACATCTTATAATTAATATAAGTACCTAACATGTTTTAAAAATTCACTTTAATGTTGGCTGTCATTATCTCAACCATTGGTTCTTTAAGACTGCCATATGGTTATCTCAGACATGAATATAATTTCCATGTTTTGAAGACATCACTTGGCTTGTCCCTGTGAAATACATAACGAATGAACAGATGTGAGGTAAAGATGATGTGATTATTACATAAAGCCAAAATGGCAAAGGAGAAGTTTCTCCAAATGGGCATATCCACAAGCCATGGCGAATTCCATCTCGAACATGGTGTGAGGTCCAGGATATAAATAACATCCAGGGAAGAAAGCACCATGAATCTTTGAGCTTGAAAAGGTGCATCGTAAACTTCAGGGTCAGAACCACAGCGGGTATCACAGTAGAACAGTGAAGGAAAGGTCTTCGTGGAAGAGTAATAGCAGCCTGCACAGGGAAAGCGGTAGCTAGTATCATTTCCTTCTTGGCAAACAAAATTTTATAGCTGCTTCCTAATATTGTAACCATCTGTTTTCCTGCAGGCTATTGGAAATGCAAAGGAAACATTTTCTACGCTACCTCCTCCAAAAACACTTTGCACTAAAAATGAAATCACAATCTCAGGAACATGTGATTAATTTTTAAAAGCTTCCTATTATTTACTTAGAAAAGTCACAATACAAACAATTTATATCCTAAATGTATGGTTAGTGTAAATTTGGAGTTTTAAAGAATTGTCTGGGACCTCTAAGAGCATTGAAAAAGTCTCACAACTGAATAAAATATTCTTCAATTAAACTTTTTAAAATTGAAGTATAGTTGATATATAATGTTATATTAGTTTCAGGTGTACAACATATATTTTTATTGATTATACTCCATTTAACGTTACTATAAAATACTGGTTATATTCCCTGTGCTGTACGTTACACCCTTGTATCTTAATTATTTTATACCTAATAGTCTACCTCTTAATCTCCTTCCCCTATCTTGTCCCTCCCCTCACCCCATTCTTCAATTAATAAATGCATAAAAGGTGAGTATTTTTGTTGTAACCATTTATATTAGCCTTGAATACTTCCAGAATTTATTTATAACAACATTTAGAGGCAGTATATTATTTTAAACAAGTATTTGAAAGTTGAGTTAAATAAACCAATAACATTTCTAAACCACTGTAAAAATGTAATCAATATCTAAACAAATGAAAATTTCAGGCTTAACACCTGAATGATCCATGAGTAAGGTTTCATTCTCACATATTCTAAAGGCTAATTTCCAACTAGATAATTTCTAATAAAAATAAAGCTGAAGATAGAGAAGATTGCCTGATTTGGAATCTCCCCACACATCTTCAAAAACACTACAGAACAACGACAAATAAAACTATACCAATCCCCACTTAGCATAGCCAGAAGTCAGAGAATGCCCAAACTTCAATTACTCTAAAGTATTAAACACCAAGTCAGTGAGCACTCTCTCACACTCCCCTCTCAAGCCAAAAAAAAAAACTGCATTGAAGAAAGATGAGGGGAAATCTAAGATTGATCTAAAGTTACCACTAGAAAGAGAAAGTTCAACCCAAGTGTGGGGTCCTGGTACATAAGAGCACTAACTACACAGAAAGGACTTAAAGGTGGGCACGATTCAAGGCTCTGAAAAGCATTAGTTTTCCAGGAGAAGATGGTACAAAGGAAGGGAGAGGTAGCCTTTGGAGACTGGGGTGGTAAAGGGAAAAAAGAAGAAGTAAAGGCAAAAGTCAGGTTCCTATTTCTTAAAAAGTAGAGGACACAACCTTCCCACCACATTAAAAAAAAAAATCATCCATTAAAGAGACTGTACCTTGCAACACTGTCAAATCAGACCAACCTTAAACTGGGTATCTTGTAAAGCCACTCCTTAAACCAGTATTCTTTAATTCCCACCTACCCACTGAACATCAAAGAGTTTATTTATTCTACATTCCTAATTCCCTCTCCCTACTCCTCCACACTTTTAGTTGTTTTATTTTTACTTTGTCAGAACACATAACATTTCTGTATTATGCCACTTAAGCCTCCACCTTTGTTTTTAAGTTATATACCCATAATATATCATGCTCCTCAATAGCAGCATGGGATAGGGGGGTGGGATGGGCTACAGTAATCAGTACTTGGAGGAGAGCAATAGCCTCATGTTGAGATGATTAGCAGTTGTGCTCTGGATGTGTGGAGGGATACTGACTATTTACAATTTCATTTGTGAAGTCTATTTATATTAATAGTTGCTAAGGAAGAAACAAGAAGTTTCTGTTGCTTGCCTAATTTCTAAAATATTCATGCAAAATTGTCATTCATAGATAAATAATAAAACAAAGACACATCATAAAATTATACAACTAAAAATAGATATCTTAAAAATAGAGTAGCTACCCACCACCAGTCCCTCCCAACAGGAAGCTTGCACAAGCCTCTTAGATAGCGTCATCCATCAGAGGGCAGACAGCAGAAGCAAGGAGAAATACAATTCTGCAGCCTGTGGAAGGAAAGCCACATTCACAGAAAGATAGACAAAATGAAAAGGGAGAGGACTATGTACCAGAAGAAGGAACAAGATGAAATCACAGGAAAACAACTAAATGATGTGGAGATAGGCAACCTCCCAGAAAAAGAATTCAGAATAATGACACTGAAAATGATCCAGGACCTTGGAAAAAGAATGGAAGCAAAGATTGAGAAGACGCAAGAAATGTTTAACAAAGACCTAGAAAAATTAAAGAATAAACACCTAGAAGAATTAAAAACAAACAGAGATGAACAATACAATAACTGAAGTGAAAGATACACTAGAAGGAATCAATAGCAGCATAACTGAGGGAGAAGAACGGATAAGTGACCTGGAAGACAGAGTGGTAGAATTCACTGCCATGGAACAGAATAAAGAAAATAAGAATGAAAAGAAATGAAGACAGCCTAAGAGGCCTCTGGGACAACATTAAATGCAACAATATTCACATTGTAGGGGTCCCAGAAGGAGAAGAGAGAGAGAAAGGACCCAAGAAAATATTTGAAGAGATTATTGTCGAAAAATTCCCTAACATGGGAAAGGAAATAGCCACCCAAGTCCAGGAAGCACAGAGAGTCCCAGGCAATATAAACCCAAGGAGAAACATGCCAAGACACATAGTAATCAAACTGACAAAAATTAAAGAAGAATTATTAAAAGCAACAAGGGAAAAATGACAAATAACATACAAGGGAACTCCCATAAGGTTAACAGCTGATTTCTCAGCAGAAACTCTACAAGCCAGAAGGGAGTGGCACAATATATTTAAAGTGATGAAAGGGAAGAACCTACAACCAAGATTGCTCTAACTGGCAAGGATCTCATTCAGATTTGACAGAGAAATCAAAATCTTTACAGACAAGCAAGAGCTAAGAGAATTCAGCACCACCAAACCAGCTCTACAACAAATGCTAAACGAACTTCTCTAAGTGGGAACACAAGATAAGAAAAGGACCTACAAAAACAAACCCATGACAATTAAGAAAATGGTAAAAGGAACATACATATCGATCATTACCTTAAACGTAAATGGATTAAATGCTCCAACCAAAAGACACAGGCTCGCTGAATGGATACAAAAACAAGACCCATATATATGCTGTCTAAAAGAGGCCCACTTCAGACCTAGGGACACATACAAACAAAGTGAGGGGATGGAAAAAGATATTCCATGCAAACAGAAATCAAAAGAAAGCTGGAGTAGCAATACTCATATCAGACAAAATAGACTTTAAAATAAAGGATGTTACAAGAGACAAGGAAGGACACTACATATGATCAAGGAATCAATCCAAGAAGAAGATATAACAATTATAAATATGTATGCACCCAACATAGGAGCACCTCAATACATAAGGCAACTACTAACAGCTATAAAAGAGGAAATCGAGAGTAACACAATAATAGTGGGGGACTTCAACATCTCACTTACATCAATGGACTGATCATCCAGACAGAAAATTAATAAGGAAACACAAGCTTTAAATGACACAATAGACCAGAAACATTTAATTGATATTTACAGGACATTCCATCCAAAAACAGCAGATTACACTTTCTTCTCAAGTGCACACGGAACATTCTCCAGGATTGATCACATCTAGGGTCATAAATCAAGCCTCAGTATATTTAAGAAAATTGAAATCATATCAAGCATCTTTCTGACCACAATGCTATGAGATTAGAAATCAATTACAGGGGAAAAAACGTAAAAAACACAAACATATGGAGGCTAAACAATACGTTACTAACTAACCAAGAGATCACTGAAGAAATCAAAGAGGAAATCAAAAAATACCTAGAGACAAATGACAATGAAAACATGATGATCCAAAACCTAGGGGGTGCAGCAAAAGCAGTTCTAAGAGGTAAGTTTATAGCAATACAAGCCTACCTCAAGAAACAAGAAAAATCTCAGCTAAACAATCTAACCTTACACCTAAAGGAACTAGAGAAAGAAGAACAAACAAAACCCAAAGTTAGTAGAAGGAAAGAAATCATAAAGATCAGAGCAGAAATAAATGAAGTAGGGATTACCTGGTGGCACAGTGGTCAAGAATCTGCCTGCCAAGGCAGGGTACACAGGTTCAAGCCCTGGCCCGGGAAGATCCCACATGCCACGGAGCAACTAAGCCCCGGCGCCACAACTACAGAGCCTGAGCTCTAGAGCCCACAAGCCACAAGTACTGAGCCCATGTGCCAGAACTACTGAAGCCTGTGTGCCTAGAGCCTGTGCTCTGCAACAAGAGAAGCCACAACAATGAGAAGCCTGCAGACCACAACGAAGAGTAGCCCCCGCTCACCACAACTAGAGAAAGCCTGCACAGCAACGAAGACACAACACAGCCATAAATAAATAAATAAATAAATAAATAAATAAATAAATAAAAGAAGTGAAACAGAAACAAAACAATACCAAAGATAAATAAAACTAAAAGCTGGTTCTTTGAGAAGATAAACAAAATTGATAAACCTTTAGCCAGACTCATCAAGAAAAAGAGGGAGAGGACTCAAATCAATAAAATTAGAAAGGAAAGAGGAGAACTTAAAACAGACACTGCAGAAATACAAAGCAGCATAAGAGACTACTACAAGCAGCTCTATGCCAATCAAATGGACAACCTGGAAGAAATGGACAATCCTTAGAAAGGTAAAACCTTCTAAGACTGAACCAGGAAAAACTAGAAAATATGAACAGATCAATCACAAGTAATGAAATTGAAACCATGATTAAAAATCTTCCAACAAACAACAGTCCAGGACCAGATGGCTTCACAGGTGAATTCTATCAAACATTTAGAGAAGAGCTAACACCCATCCTTCTCAAACCTTCCAAACAGTTGCAGAGAAAGGAACACTCCCAAACTCATTCTATGAGGCCACCATCACCCTGATACCAAAACCAGAAAAAGATACTACAAGAAAAGAAAATTACAGGGCTTCCCTGGTGGTGCAGTGGTTGAGAGTCCGCCTGCCGATGCAGGGGACACGGGTTCATGCCCTGGTACAGGAAGATCCCACATGCTGCGGAGCAGCTAGGCCCATGAGCCATGGCCGCTGAGCCTGTGCGTCCGGAACCTGTGCTCCACAATGGGAGAGGACACAGCAGTGAGAGGCCCGCGTACCGCAAAAAAAAAAAAAAGAAAAAAGAAAAAAAAATTACAGACCAATATCACTGATGAATATAGATGCAAAAATCCTCAACAGAATACTAGCAAACAGAATCCAACAACACATTAAAAGGATCATACACCATGATCAAGTAGGGTTTATCCCAGGAATGCAAGCATTCTTCAATATACGCAAATCAATCAATGTGATACACCATATTAACAAGCTGAAGGATAAAAACCATATGATCATCTCAATAGATGCAGAATAAGCTTTTGACAAAATTCAACACCGATTTATGATAAAAACCCTCCAGAAAGTGGGCATAGAGGGAACCTACCTCAACATAATAAAGGCCATATATGACAAACGCACAGAAAACATCATTCTCAATGGTAAAAAACTGAAAGCATTTCCTCTAAGATCAGGAACAAGACAAGGATGTCCACTCTTGCCACTATTATTCAACATAGTTTTGGAAGTCCTAGCCACGGCAGTCAGCGAAGAGAAAGAAATAAAAGGAATACAAATTGGAAAAGAAGTAAAACTGTCACTGTTTGCAGATGACATGATACTATACATAGAGAATCCTAAACATGTCACCAGAAAACTACTAGAGCTAATCAATGAATCTGGTAAAGTTGCAGGATACAAAATTAATGCACAGAAATCTCTTGCATTCCTGTACACTAATAATGAAGGATCAGAAAGAGAAATTAAGGAAACAATCCCATTCACCATTGCAACAAAAAGAATAAAATACCTAGGAATAAACCTACCTAAGGAGGTAAGACCTGTACTCAGAAAACTATAAGACACTGCTGAAAGAAATCAAAGATGAAACAAACAGATGGAGAGATATACCATGTTCTTGGATTGGAAGAATCAATATTGTGAAAATGACTATACTACCCAAAGCAATCTACAGATCCAATGCAATCCCTATCAAGTTACCAATGGCATATTTTACAGATCTAGAACAAAAAATCTTAAAATTTGTTTGGAGACACAAAAGACCCCGAATAGCCAAAGCAGTCTTGAGGGAAAAAAAACAGAGCTGGAGGAATCAGACTCCCTGACTTTAGACTATACTACAGAGCTACAGTAATCAAGGCAGTATGGTATTGGCACAAAAACAGAAATATAGATCAATGGAACAGGATAGAAAGCCCAGAGATAAACCCACACACCTATGGTCAACTAATCTATGACAAAGGAGGCAAGGATATACAATGGAGAAAAGACAGTCTCTTCAATAAGTGGTGCTGGGAAAACTGGACAGCTACATGTAAAAAAATGAAATTAGGACACTCCCTAACACCACACACAAAAATAAACTCAAAATGGATTAGTGACCTAAATGTAAGACTGGACACTATGAAACTCTTAGAGGAAAACATAGGGAGAACACTCTTTGACATAAATCACAGCAGGATCTTTTTTTATCCACCTCCTAGAGTAATGGAAATTAAAAAAAATAAACAAATGGGACCTAATGAAACTTAAAAGCTTTTGCAAAGCAAAGGAAACTACAAACAAGCGAAAAAGACAACCCTCAGATGGGAGAAAATATTTGCAAACGAATCAACGGAAAAAGGATTAATCTCCAAAATATATAAATAGCTAATGCAGCTCAATATTAAAAAAAAAAACCAAACCAATCAAAAAATGGGCAGAAGACCTAAATAGACATTTCTCCAAGGAAGACACACAGATGGCCAAGAAGCACATGAAAAGCTGCTCAACAGCACTAATTATTAGAGAAATGCAAATCAAAACTACAGTGAGGTATCACTTCACACCAATCAGAATGGCCATCATCCGAAAATCTACAAAAAATAAATGCTGGAGAGGGTGTGGAGAAAAGGGAACCCTCTTGCACCGCTGGTGGGAATGTACATTGATAGAGTCACTATGGAGAACAGCATGGAGGTTCCTTTAAAAACTAAAAATAGAACTACCATACAACCTAGCAATCCCACTACTGGGCATATACCCTGAGAAAACCATAATTCAAAAAGAGTCATGTACCACAATGTTCATTGCAGCACTATTTACAATCGCCAGGACATGGAAGCAACCTAGGTGTCCATCAACAGATGAATGGATAAAGAAGATGTGGCATATATATACAATGGAATATTACTCAACCATAAAAAGAAATGAAATTCAGTTATTTGTAGTGGGGTGGATGGACCTAGAGTTTGTCATACAGAGTGAGGTAAGTCAGAAAGAGAAAAACAAATACCGTATGCTAACACATATATTTTGAATCTAAAAAAAAAAAAAGTTCTGAAGAACCCTGGGGCAGGACAGGAATAAAGATGCACACATAGAGAATGGACTTGAGGATACGGGGACAGGGAATAGTAAGCTGGGATGGAGTGAGAGAGTGGCATTGATATATATACACTACGAAATGTAAAATAGATAGCTAGTGGGAAGCAGCTGCATAGTACAGGGAGATCAGCACGGTGCTTTGTGACCACCTAGAGGGGTGGGATAGGGAGGGTGGGAGGGAGATGCAAGAAGGAGGGGATATGGGGATATGTGTATACATATAGCTCATTCATTTTGTAATACAACAGAAACTAACACAACATTGTAAAGCAATTATACTCCAATAAAGATGTTAAAAAATATATAAGGATCAATACATGCACTATGCTATACTTTATGTACAGTATCCCATTTAATCCTAGAAATAGCCCTATGAGTTAGGGAATATTTTATAGAGGAGGAAACTGGGACTTAGAGATACTAAGTAATTTCCCCACAGTGTGCAGTTATCAAGTGGCAGAGTTGGAATCTAATACTGGATCTGCCTGACTCTATGGCTCATATTCTTAACACTACTGCTTATCAGTGAATCAGGGAATAAATACAGTATACAGCCTAAATGTTTTTTAAGAATTACAATAGAAATACTTAAATTCTAGATGAGTGCATTTATAAATTACACTTTTCCTTTTTTGTTTTTGTTTCTAATTGAAGTACAGTTGATTTACAATGTTGTGTTAGCTTCAGATATACAGGAAAGTGATTCAGTTATACACATATATTTATTCATTTTCAGATGATTTTCCATTATAGGTTATTACAAGATATTGAACATAGTTTCCTGTGCTCTACAGTAGGTCTTTGTTGTCTATCTATTCAATATTTTCTATATGGTAGTGTGTATCTGTTAATCCCAAACTCCTAATTTATTCCTTCCTCCCCCACCTTTCCCCTTTGATAACCATAAGTTGGTTTTCTATGTCTGTGAGTCAATTTCTGTTTTGTAAATAAGATCATATCATTTTTTTAAGATTCCACATATAAGTGATGTCATACATTTGCCTTTCTCTGTCTGACTTCACTTATTATGATAATCTCTAGGTCCATCCATACTGCTGCAAATGACATATTCCATTGTGTGTGTGTGTGTGTGTGTGTATATATATACACATATATGTATATGTATACATATATGTATATATACACACATACATACACACATATATGTACACACATACATATATGTATACATATGTGTATATGTATACATATATGTATATATATATACACACACACATATACATACACCACATCTTCTTTACCCATTCTTCTGTCAATGGACATTTAGTTTGCTTCCATGTCTTGGCTATTGTAAATACTGCTACTATGAACACTGAGGTGCATATATCTTTTCAAATTAGAGTTTCCATCTTTTCTGGATATATGCCCAGGAGTGGGATTGCAGGATCATCTGGTAGCTCTATTTTTAGTTTTTAATGGAACTTTCATAATGTTCTCCATAGTGGCTACACAGTTTACATTCTCACCAACAGTATATGAGGGTTCCCTTTTCTCCACATCATCAGCAACATTTATTATTCGTAATCTTTTTCATGATATTCATTCTAACAGGTGTGAGGTGATATCTCACTGTGGTTTTGAATTGCATTTCCCTGATGGTTAGCAATGTTGAGCATCTTTTCATGTGCCTCTTGGCCATCTGCATTTCCTCTTTGGAAAAGTGTCTATTTAGTTCTTCTGCTCATTTTTTGATTGGGTTGTTTGTTTTTCTGATATTGAGCTATATGAGCTATTTGTAAATTTTGGCAATTAATCCCTTGTCAGTTGCATCATTTGCAAATATTTTCTCTTATTCCATAGGTTGTTTTTTCATTTTGTTTACAATTTCCTTTTCTGTATGAAAGTTTTAATTAGGTCCAAATTGTTTATCTTTGCTTTTATTTCCACTACTCTAGGAGACAGATCCAAAAAAATACTGGTGTGATTTAATGTCAAAGAGTGTTCTGCCTATGTTTTCCTCTAGGAGTTTTATAGTCTTTGGTCTTATATTTAGGTTTTTAATCCATTTTGGGTTTATTTTTGTATATGGTGTTAGAAAATGTTCTAATTTCATTCTTTCACATGTAGCTGTCAAGTTTTCCCCAGCACCACTTACTGAAAAGACTGCCTTTTCTCCATTGTATATTCTTGCCTCCTTTGTGGTAGATTAATTGAGCATAAGTGCATGGGTTTATTTCTGGGCTTGCTATCCTGTTCCATTGATCTATGTGTTTATTTTTGTGTCAGTACCATACTGTTTTGATTACTGTAGTTTGTAGTATAGGCCAAAGTCATGGAGCCTGATGCCTCCAGCTCTGTTCTTCTTTCTCAAGACTATCTTGGCTAATCGGGGTGTGTTGTGTTTCCAGACAAAATTTTAAATTATTTGTTCTAGTTATGTGAAAAATGCCATTGGTATTTTATAGGGATTGCACTGAATCTGTAGATTGCCTTGGATAGTATGGTCATTTTAACAATATTGACTTTGTAATCCAAGAACATGGCATATCTTTCCATCTGTTTGTGTCGTCTTCAATTTATTTCATCAGGGTCTCATAATTTTCTGAGTACAGGTCTTTTGCCTCTTTAGATAGGTTTATTCCTAGGTATTTTATTGTTTTTGATGTGATGGTAAATGGAATTGTTTCTTTTATTTCTCTTTTTTATATTTCATTGTTAGTGTATAGAAATGCAACATATTTCTGTATATTAATTTTGTATCCTGCAACTTTACTGAATTCATTGACGAGCTTTAGTAGTTTTCTGGTGGCATGTTTAGGAATTTCTATGTATAGTATCATGTCATCTGCAAACACTGACAGTTTTACTTCTTTCCCATTTGGATTCATTTTATTTCCTTTCCTTCTCTGATTGCTGTGGCTAGGATTTCCAAAACTATGTTGAATAAAAGTAGCAAGAGTGGACATCCTTGTCTTGTTCCTGATCTTAGAGGAAATGCTTTCAGTTTTTTACCATTGAGAATGATGTTTTCTGTGCGTTTGTCATATATGGCCTTTATTATGTTGAGGTATGTTCCCTCTATGCCCACTTTCTGGAGAATATTTTTATAATATATATAGAATTTTATCAAAAGCTTATTCTGCATCTATTGAGATGATCATATGGTTTTTATTTTTCAGTTTGTTAACATGGTGTATCACACTGATTGATTTGTGGATACTGAAAAATCATTGCATCCCTAGGATAAATCTACTTGATCATGATGTATGGTCCTTCTAATGTATTGTTGGAGTCAGTTTGCTAGTATTTTGTTGAGGATTTTTGCATCTATGTTCATCAGTGATACTGGCCTGTAATTTTCTTTTTTTGTGGTATCTTTGTCTGGTTTTGGTATCAGGGTGGTGGTGGCCTCATAGAATGAGTTTGGAAGTATTCTTTCCTCTGCAATTTTTTGGAACAGTTTCAAAAGGATAGGTGTTAATTTTTCTCTATTTGTTTGGTAGAATTAACCTGTGAAGCCAACTAATCCTGGACTTTTGTTGGTTGGGAGTTTTTTTTTTTTAATTAATTAATTAATTTATTTAGGCTGCGCCGGGTCATAGTTGCGGCACACGGGATCTTTGCTGCAGCATGTGGGATCTTTTAGTTGCAGCATGCAGGCTCGGGCTTCTTAGTTGTGGCATGCTGCCTTCTTAGTTGCGGCATGTGGCCTTCTTAGTTGCAGCATGCGGACTCTTAGTTGCGGCATGCAGACTTAGTTGCAGCATGCAAACTTTTAGTTGTGGCATGCATGCGGGATCTAGTTCCCCAACTAGGGATCGAACCTGGGCCCCCTGCATTGGGAGCGTGGAGACTTACCCAATGGACCACCAGGGAAGTCCCTTGTTGGGATTTTTTAAATTACTGATTAAATTTCAGTACTGCTAATTGGTCTCTTCATATTTTCTATTTCTTCCTGGTTCAGTCTTGGGAGACTGTACTATCCAAGAATTTATCCATCTCTTAGAGGTTGTCCATTTTATTTGCATATAGTTCCTCATAGTAGTCTCTTATGATCCTTTGTATTTCTGTGGTGTCAGTTGTAACTTCTCATTTTTCATTTCTAATTTTATTGATTTGGGCACTCTCTCTTTTTTTTCTTGATGAGTCTGGCTAAAGGTTTATCAATTTTGTTTACCTTTTCAAAGAACCAGCTTTTAGTTTCATTGATCATTTCTATTGTTTTCTTCATGTCTATTTCATTGATTTCTACTCTGACCATTTTGATTTCTTTCCTTCTACTAACTTTGGGTTTTGTTTTTTCTTCTTTCTCTAGTTCCTTTAGGTTTAAAGTTAGGTTATTTATTTGAGATTTATCTTGTTTCTGAAGGTAAGCTTATATCGCTATAAACATCCCTCTTAGAACTGCTTTTACTGCATCCTATAAGTTTTGGCTCATCATGTTTTTGTTATAATTTGTTTCTAGGTATTGTTTGATTTCCTCTATTTCTTCAGTGATTCATTTGTTGTTTAGTAGCATACTGTTTAGCCTCCACATATTTGTGTTTCTTGCAGTTTTTTTCCTTGTAGTTGATTTCTAGTCTCACAGTGTTTTGGTTGGAAGAGATGCTTGATATGATTTCAGTTTTCTTAAATTTACCGAGGCTTCTTTTGTGGCCTAGCATGTGATCTGTCCTACAGAATGTTCCAACTTGAAAAGAATGTGTATTCTGCTGCTTTCAGATGGAATGCTCTCTACATATTAAGTTCATTTGTTCTAACGTGTTATTTAAGGCTTGTGTTTCCTTATTGATTTCTGTCTGGATGATTTGTCCATTGATGTAAGTGGGGTGTTAAAGTCCCCTACTATTATTGTGTTATTGTTGATTTCTCCTTTTGTAGCTGTTACTATTTGCCTTATATATTGAGGTGCTTCTAATTTGGGTGCATATATTTATAATTGTTATATCTTCTTCTTGGATTCATCCCTTGATCATTGTGTAGTGTCCTTCTTCGTCTCTGGTAACAGTCTTTATTTTAACGTCTATTTTGTTTGATACAAGTATTGCTATTCTGGTTTTCTTTTGATTTCTATTTGCATGGAATACCATTTTCTATACTCTTGCTTTCAGTCTGTATGTGTCTCTGGATCTGAAGTGAGTCACTTGTAGGCAGAATATATACGGGTCTTATTTTCTTATCCATTCAGCCACTCTATGTCTTTTGTTTGGAGCATTTAGTCCATTTACATTTAAGGTAATCATCTATATGTATGTTCTTATTCTCATTTTGTTAATTGTTTTGGATTTGTTTTTGTATGTGTTTTCCCCCCTTTCTTCTTTTGTTCTCTTGTGATTTGATGACTATCTTTGGTGTTATGTTTGGATTCCTTTTTCTTTTTGTGTGTATATCTATTAGAGATTTTTGGTTTGCAATTACCATGAGGTTTGTAACAGAGTCTCTCTCTCTCTCTCTCTCTCTCTCTCTCTCCATATCTATCTATCTATCTATCTATCTATATATATATATATATGTATATATATGATTGTTTTAAGTTGTTGATCTCTTAATTTCAAATGTATTTTAGATACCCTGCATTTGTACTCTCCTGCCCTCACAATTACTGCTTTTGATGTCATATTTTACATCTAATTGTTCTGTGTATCTCTTAACCGCTTATTGTGGATACAGATGATTTTTACTACTTTTGTCTTTTAACCTCCCTACTAGCTTTGTGTTTGGATGATTTCCTACCTTTAATGTAGGTTTGCCTTTACCATGAGTTTTTCCTTTCATAATTTTCTTGTTGCTAGTTGCAGACTTTCTTTTTGGCCTAGAGAATTTCCTTTAACATTTGCTGTAAAGCTGGGTTGGTGGTGCTGAATTCTTTTAGCTTTTGCTTGTCTATAAAGCTTTTGCTTTCTCCCTGAAATCTGAACAAGAGCCTTGCTGGGTGGAGTGTTCTTGGTTGTAGGTTTCCCCCTTTCATCACTTTAAATATATCCTGCCACTCCCTTCTGGCCTGCAGAGTTTTCTGCTGAAAAATCAGCTGATAGCCTTACGGGAGTTCCCATGTATGTTATTTGTTGCTTTTCCCTTGCTACTTTAAGAAAACCACGTAATGTTTCTGGTTTCTGTTTTTAATTTCTATTGAATTCTCATTGAAGTTTTTTTTTTTTTTTTTTTTTTTTTTTTTGTGGCATGCGGGCCTCTCACCGCTGCGGCCTCTCCCACCGCGGAGCACAGGCTCCAGACATGCAGGCCCAGCGGCCACGGCCCACGGGCTCAGCTGCTCCGCGGAGTGAGGGATCCCCCCGGACTGGGGCACGAACCCTACATCGGCAGGCAGACTCTCAACCACTGTGCCACCAGGGAAGCCCCTCCCTTGCTACTTTTAATATTCTCTCTTTATCTTTAATTTTTGTCATTTTGATTACAGTGTGTCTTGGTGTCTTCCTCTTTGGGTTAATCCTGCATGGGACTCTGCAATTCCTGGACTTGGGTGACTATTTTTTTTCCCACGTTAGGGAAGTTTTCAGCTGTTATCTCTTCAATATTTTCTCAGGCCCTTTGTCTCTCTCTTCCCCTTCCGGGACCACTACAATGTGAATATTAGTGCATTTGATGTTGTCCCAGAGGTCTCTTAAACTGTCCTTATTTCTTTTGTTTTTTTCTGTTCAGCAGCAGTGATTTCCAGTACTCTGTCTTTCAGCTCATTGATCCATTCTTCTGTATCATTTAGTCTACTATTGATCCCTTCTAGTGCATTTTTCATTTCAGTTATTGTATTCTTCATTTCTGTTTGGTTTTTCTTTGTATTTTCTAACTCTTTGTTAAAAGCTTCTAACTTTTCACTCTGTGCATCCATTCTCCTCCTGAGTTCTTTGATCACCTTTACAATCATTACTCTGAACTTTCTCAGGTAGATAGCCTACTCCACTTCACTTAGTTCTTCTGGGTTTTTATCTTGTTCCTTCGTCTGAAACATATTCCTCTGCTGCTTCATTCTGTCATAGGTTGCTATTTGTATTTTTGTGTATGTGGTAGGTTAGTTACATTTCTCAACTTTGGAGAAGTAGCCTTTTGTAGGAGACGTCCTATGCATGCCAGCAGTGCACTCCCCTCTCATCACCCAAGCTATATGGTCTAGGGGTCCCCCTAAGAGGGCTGTGTGGGTCCTTCTTTTGTGTTGGGCTGACTATGTGGGTGGCCTGGTAGGCTTGGTTGGTTCTTAGTCCAGTTGGTTGCCAGGCCCTGTCTTGTGTGGATGCTGCTGGCTGCTGTTTAGTGGGGCCTGGTCATGAGGCAGCTGGTTGCAGAACTCAGTGGGGCCCCATGGCTAGTGTTGGCTTACTGCTGAGTGGAGTCAGGGTCCCGAAGACACTGGGGCTATTGCCTACCCACTGGCAGGTGAAGCTAGATCCTGGGGTTAGTGCTGGACTACTGGCAGGCAGAGTTCATTTCTGGTCTGACTACAGGGCCCAGGGATCCCAAAGCTCGTTTCATATCACTGGCTGGTGGGGCGGGGGGGGAGGAAGTTCCTGACACAGTTGGGTATAGTGTGTGGAGTGTCCCAAAGATTGCGTTGGCATGCTAGTGGGCAGGGGCAGTGCCCAGCTTGTCTCAGGGTCAGGTCTGGCTTGCTGTTGGCAGGCTTGGTCTGCAGGCTGAATTACTGTATTTTTCTGCTACTGGCGTCTGCCCCCTGGTGGGTGAGGCTAGTCTAGAGACTAGTATAGGCTTCCTGGTGGGAAGGGCTGGTGGCTAGAGGTGGGTCTTGGCTCTGGTGGGAAGGGCCATGTCTAGCGGTGTGTCTGGGTCAGAAATCTTTAGGCAGACTTTCTGTTGATGGGTGGGGCTATTCCCCACCCAGTTAGTTGTTTAGCCTGAGGCATCATTGGCACCTGCAGGCTGTTGGGTGGGGCCAGGTTTTGGCACTAATGAGCTAAGATGGCAGCCCCCAGCAGCAGTATTTACACATTTGAATATTTCCCAATATCTCTGCCACCAATGTCTATGTCTCCAGGTTGAGCCATAGCTGCCCCATCTCTCCAGGAGATTCTCCAAGACCAGCAAGTAGGTCTGGTCCAGGCTCCTATCAAATTAACGTTTTTGCTCTGGGTCCCAGTGCACATGAGATTTTGTGTGCACCCTTTAAGCGTGAAGTCTCTTTCCCCCAGTCTTGTGAGGCTCCTGCAATTAAACCCTGCTGGCGTCAAAGCCAAATGCTCTGGGGGCTTGTCTTCCTGGTGCCAGACCTCCAGGCTGGGAAGCCTGCCATGGGGTTCAGAACTCTTAGTCCTGTGGGAGAACCTCTGCAGTGTAACTATTCTCCAGTTTGTGGTTCACCCACCCAGGGGGTATGGGATTTGATTGTATCACGAGTCTGCCCCTCCTGCCCACCTTGTTGTGGTTCCTTCTGCATGTCTTTAGCTGTAGAAGATCTTTTCTGGTAAGTTCCAGTCTTTTTCATTGATGGTTGTTCTGCAGATAGTTGTGATTTTGGTGTGCTCATGAGAGGAGGTGAGCTCAGGGTCTTTCTATTCCACCATCTTGGCAGCTCTCCTAAATCACACTTTTTACCAACTATCTGCCAGGGTGTGTCACTTAACATACTCATTTAATCCTCACAACAACCCTATGAGGGAAGTAACATTACAATCCACATTTTAGAGATGACAAAATTGAGACTTAAGGAAGAAAATGAGACCATATACTAGGATTTAAACTCTGGTCTTCTGATTCCAATCTTAAACAGCAATGTTATGCTGCCTCCACTTATAGCAAAAAAAAAAAAAAAAAAGTTAAAATTTGTCTTTAATCAGGAATTACTGATTCCTTACTGATTAAATTTCTAAATAAGTGAGACAATCTCTGAGATGTTATGCTGCCTCCACTTATAGAAAAAAAAAAAAAAAAAAAGTTAAAATTTGTCTTTAATCAGGAATTACTGATTCCTTACTGATTAAATTTCTAAATAAGTGAGACAATCTCTGAGAAGTACCTGGTGCGGGACTTGACACATACTAGGAAGAACAAAAGATTATTTCTTATTCATTCAACACATGTTTACTGAACACCTACTAGGTAAGCCAGACAGTGTTCTAGCCAGTGGTGAACAAAGCTAAGTCCTTCCTCTACAAGTTTGTATTTCTTTCCTGAAGTGTTTATAGATCATAACTACACAAACAGTAGGTAAATCTGTTGACACTTAGAAAATATTATCTGAACTGCCATTTTAGGCTTAGTGCATGTTCAATACTAATAGGTCACTGTATAAGCTATACCCCTAAAGCCTCAATGAAATTCCTCAATTTCTCCACCAGGGACTGTGTCCTGATCAGCCTGCTGAAATGCACACCTTGGCCTCAAGAGGGACTTGAGGAATGAATGAACCCATTACAGTCATTCCCCAGGCCTAGGAATCATCTTAAAGCTATTCAGCTGTTATGGAGCACATAGGTGCTTCACATTAACTGTAAAACATGAAGAATAGGGGAAAATTTTAAGTGTGGTCCTAAAGAAAGAACCTTGATACAGAAAGGACTAGGATGGCCTTGAGAATGACCCCCATTACTTTAAAGCAGTTAGCTAATCTTTCCTTCAAGACTTGGGTAATGGATAAACAATATCCTACTATATAGCACAAGGAACTCTATGCAATATCCTATGATAAACCATAATGGAAAAAAATATTAGAAAAAAGAATGTATATATACATGTAACTGAACCACTTTGCTGTACAGCAGAAATTAACACAACATTGTAAATTAACTATACTTCAATTAAAAAAAAAAAAAAAAAGACTTGGCTAAACACATTATCCTCTGTAAAGCCAGAATGGAACTCCTTAGGTACAATTAGTGAGCCCTTGCTCTGGGTGCATCCATGGCACTTTGTGATGCCATATAATGTGGTCAGCAACATGTCTGTGCCCTCAGGGAAGTACTCGGTGCTCAAAAAAGTTGGAAGAATGGGCTTTCCTGTTTTAAAATAAGGCTAATCTTCTCTAGCTCTAAGTAGAATGATGCTGTGAAGATAAATAAAATGATGTTAAAAAAAATGAAAGACCAGAAAAATTAAACATATAGGTTTCTTACCTTTAAAGATAGGGATCCAGCTAGAAAAAAGTGGTCTATATCAATAACAGAGGCTAAAAATCCAGCTAAAACGATTTCTCCAATGTCAGTCTTCTTCTTGATTCCAATGACTATTGCCCATGACCACATGCCAATCATGCAATGTACTGAATTATCTGAGAGTGCACGAAGCCAGTCATTTTGTTGAATTATGGAAAACTGAAGAAGTCTGTCAGCTACTAGGCAGAATATGCCCAGACCAAGGCTGGAAATAAGAGATTCAGTGCTACAAGACTGGAGTAAAGCATGGGTCTTCTCAGTCTCGGATGCCATCACAAATGGTATGTCAGTATATGCTAAAAGCCATCAGGAAACAAACAGCTTATTCTTGTTTACATTCCCAGTCATCCTAAAATAGAAAGCAGAGAAAATGAAGATTATGGGCTGCCATATTATATATAAACAAAACAATATCGAGACTAATTTTACAAGTATAAAACCAAGTTGTAAAAACTGGTATTTCTTTTTTTCTTTAACTGTTATCAGTAATTTCATTTTATTTTTTCCAGCTTTATTGAGATATAACTGGTACATAGCACTGTGTAAGTTTATCTTACACAACACGATGACTTGATACACATATGTATTGTGAAATGATTACCACAATAAGGTTAGTTAACACATTCATGACTTTACATGGTTACCTTTGTGTGAGTGTGATGAGAACATTTACGATATACTCTCTTAGCAACTTTCGTATTAAAAGAAATGGTATTTCTTGCATTTATATATAATATGCCATGTGGCCCAAAGAGAAGAGATTAGCTTTGTAGGAACAACAGTTTAGATGGTAGCATGTATCAAGGGAAATTTAAGAAATTCCACTGACTAATCTACTACTTTGAGATCATCAAATAGTTCTTTCTTTCAGCAATGTGTACTACACAGGAGTGGGGATCCATTGCGTCTGTGTACCCAGCAACTGCTTTCCATACTTTTTCTGATAACAGCATCCACTTCCTTTGGGAAAACTGCTCATCAAAATACCCAAACTCTGGAGCTGACCAATTAGAATTCCCTGTATCCCTTATTAATAGTAGTGATTAACAAGCAATTACTAATTAGTAATAATTTTATAGTAGTGATTAGTAGTGATTACTCTGTTTATGAAGGTGACCCCAGCTGGGCCAATCAGACTCCTTTCCAGAATTTTTCCTAGTGGAGCTGATGGGGAAAGTTCTTTTTCTTCTTACAGACCATGGACTCCACTACATGGAACAGCCTAGGAAAAAAGAATCATAAGGACATCAAGTCCTCAGGTCCAATCTCTAAGGTTCTCAGAGCTGCCCTGGTTCCTGCAGCTCACCTTTCACCTTCCATGAGCTACCTCAGGATTTTCCCAATAAGTCCCCTTTTCCTTTCTGTTACCTCTAACCAAAGAACCTTAACTGACATAAAAAGGCAATCATAATTCTGAGTGCTTGCCTGGCATAGAATATTGAAATCACTTATCTAGTTAAAGTTATCAACATTGTGTGATACCTGAAGTTTTTGTATTGTTTTGTTTTAGTTCTGAGACTTAAAAAATAACTAAATGGTTTATTGAGAATGATTCAACCTCCATTCTGTAATAAAAACTATGCATAGCTCATTGTATATATTCTAAAATTTATAGGGAAATGCAAAAGACCTACAATAGGAAAACACCTTTAAAAAAGAACTAAGTTGAAGGACTTACACCATCTGATTTCAAGTCTTATTATAAAGCTACAGTAATGAAGAATGTGGTATCGTTATGAAGATGGACAAATATATCAATGCAACAGAATAGAGAGTGGGATCACAAATAGATCCACACATAATGGTCAATTGATTATTTGACAAACATGCGAAGGAAAGTCAATGGAGAAAAGATATTCCTTTCAACAAATGGTGCTGGAACAATTGGATAGCCATAAGCAAAAATAATGAACCTCAATCCATACCTTCCTCCCTATACAAAAATTAACTCAAAATGGATCACAGACCTAAAAGTAAAACAAAACTGTAAAACTTCTGGAAGAAAACACAGGAGAATATTTTTGTCCTTGGGTTATACAAAGAGTTCTTAGTGTCAGTATCAAAAGCTCCATCTGTTTTAAAAAGTTGATACACTGAACTTCATCAAAGTTAAGAACTTCTGCTCTTTGAAAGACAATGTTAAGAGAATGAAAAGACAAGACACAGACTGGGAGAAAATATTTGCATATCTCATATTTGATAAAGGATTTGTACACAGAGCAAAGAATTCTCAAAACATTATAACAGAAAAACAGACTGATACAAAGTTGGGTGAAAGATCTGAAAAGGTACTTTACAACGATGATATACAGGTGGTCAAGAAGCACATGAAATATGTTCAACATCATTCATGATTAGGGAAATGGAAACTAAAACCACAATGAGATTCCAAACATAACTATTAGAACTGCTAAAATTTAAGACTGACCATTCCAAATGTTGACAAGATGTGGAGCAACCAGAACTCTCATACACTGCTGGTGGAAATGTAAAATGATACAACTTTCCAGTTTCTGAAAAAGTTGAACATACTCCTACCATATGACTCAGTCATTCCATTCCTAGGTATTTACCTATGAGAAATGAGAGCAAACATCTGCACAAAGACTTGCACATCAAAGACGTGAACATCAATGCTCATAGCAGCTTTCTTTACATTAGCTCCAAGCTGGAAACAACCCAACTGGATAAACAAAATGTGGAAAAAATGAAATAAAATGAAACCAAAATGTGAATCATACAAAAACATAAATGAACCTTAAAATAACACTAAACCAGACCAAAAAAAAAAAAGATTACATAGTCAAAACCCATAGAACTGTATAACACAAAGAATGAACCCTAATGTAAACTACAGACTTTAGTCAATAATAATGTATCAATATTGGTTCATTAATTGTAACAAATGTGCCACACTCATGCAAAAAGTTAATAGGGAGAAATGTGTGCAGAGGTAGAAGGAATATATGGGAACACTCTCTACTCTGCTCCATTTTTCCGTAAATCTAAAACTAATATATATATTTAAAAAAGTCTATTTTTAAAAAGTAAATAATTGAAGCAAGTATGTGAAAATGTTATAATTGTTAAATTTAGGTAATGGATATACTTTTGTTCATTATACTCCTTTTATGTTTGAAATTTTCATTTAGAAATATTGTTTTAAAAGAGTACATAGTATGATTCCATTTATATACAATTCTAGAAAATACAAACTAATCTAAGTGACAGAAAGCAGATCAGTGGTTGCAATGGAGACCGGAGGGGCAGGAAGGATTAAAAAGGAGCATAAGGAGGGCCTCCCTGGTGGCGCAGTGGTTGAGAGTCCGCCTGCCGATGCAGGGGATACGGGTTCGTGCCCCGGTCCGGGAGGATCCCACATGCCGCGGAGCGGCTGGGCCCGTGAGCCACGGGCGCTGAGCTTGCGCATCCGGCAACGGGAAAGGCCACGACAGTGAGAGGCCCACATATCGCAAAAAAAAAAAAAAAAAAAAAAAAAGGAGCATAAGGAAACTGGAGGGACAGATACGTTCATTATCTTGATTGTGGTTAACAGTTTCACGGTTCATAGTCTCATACCCACATCAAGACATATCAAATCGCACATTTTAAATATGTACAGTTTATTACATGTCAATTATACTCCAATAAAGATGTTAAAAAGTTAGGGAAAACATTTTATTGTCAGTAACAGTAGCAGCCTTTCATGTAAAAGGAGCATCTGATAACAAGAAAGAGATTATGGGGATAAAAAACCTGATGGCCCAAATAAAAGTCAATAGAAGCGATGCATAGTAAAATGAATGCTTCAAAAAACACAATTAGTGAGTAAAAATACTTTCAAAGAATTTCCCCAAAGCTTTAGGGAGAAAAAAAGGACAAAGAGTTGGGCATTGAAAGAAAAAACAAATTCAAAAAATAAAGAGAGTTTTGAAATAGGAAAGTTGGTGCGGCTGCGGGATCCGATTCTGGAGACCCGCTGTTGGCTGGTATCGCCTTGTCTTACAAAATGGTAGAGGACGAACTGGCACTATTCGATAAAAGCATAAATGAATTTTGGAATAAATTCAGAAGCACTGTCAGTGACACCTCCTGTCAGATGGTGGGCCTAAGAGATACCTACAAGGATTCCATTAAAGCATCTGCAGAAAAGCTGGCTGTGAAATTAAAGGAAGACGGGCGAATGGCTGAGATGTTTCTGGAGTATCAAAATCAGATCTGCAGGCAGAATAAGCTCACTAAAGAAAAGAAAGAGAATTTGTTGAAGTTGATTTTGCTGAAGTAAAAGACAAAAAGCAGGAATTGGATGCACTGACTGCAAATATCCAGGATCTTAAGGAAGAATATGCTAGGAAGAGGGAAACTATTTCCACTGCTAACAAATCTAATGAAGAGAGGTTGAAAAGGCTACAGAAATCTGCAGACCTGTATACAGGTCGACTTGGACTAGAAATTAGAAAAATTTATGGTGATAAGTTGCTGTTTATATTCACTAATATCGACCCTAAGCATCCTGAGAGCCCATTTATGTTTTCCCTGAGCCTAAATGAAGCAAGGGACTATGAGGTGTTAGATAGCGCTCCTCATTTTGAGTGCCTAGCAGAATTTCAAGAAAATGTAAGGAAGACCAACAATTTTTTGGCTTTTCTTGCCATGTTCGGAAAGCTTTTACTGCTATTCTTTATAATTAATGTAAAAATAGTATATAAAAACCGTTAAAAAAATAAAAATAAAGAGAAAATCCTTAAGAGTTTCCATGTCCAAAAAAAACATCATCATCAACAACAATGGTGATCTGCAAAAGAAAGAGAATGTGATTAACACCAACACCAAATACTGTGGGACAACAATTACAGAGCTCTGGGAGAACAGGACTATGACAATAGGGTTCTAAACAACTAAATTATGGCCCCTATGTGACAAGTGCAAATTTTAAGATTTTTGCCTTAGAAATTATAACACTTTTATATATGATTTCTGGGGAAAAAAATAAGGAGCAGCACTTCTAAATTTCTAGGAGAAGAAGAGAGGAATACAGAAAGCTTGCTCAATATAGCAAAACAGAAATGGAAAAAAAATGAAGAAAATTTTACTCCCACCCCCACCCACCAAAAAAGGAAACAAACACATCAAACACAAATACTATAATATATGTGAATGTATTACATTTCTCTATAAAGAGACAGATTGGAACAGAAGTAAACATCTCCCAAGTTACTGTTCATAAGAAAACATCTCAAACAAAAAGTCTTAGCAATATAGAAAATAAAGAGATGAGAAAATACATACCTAGAAAACACAAACAAAATTAAGCAGCTGTGGTAATACTACCATCAAACACAATTTATGGCAAAAGACTTAGTGGGACTAAAAGGGATAAAATATTCAAGTCATAGTAAAGTTATATAAGAAGATGCTTACATGTCAAATCGTGCTTACATGAATTAGGTCAAGTAGCAAAAAACAAGATATAGATAGTCTGAATAATTTAATTACAAATTTTATTTCATATACAGGTCTAAAACTGTGTATATTACATAGAATATACATTATTTCCAAATGTCTCTGGCTCATTTATAAAA
The DNA here is from genome assembly GCF_000442215.2 of Lipotes vexillifer. Classification (NCBI taxonomy): domain Eukaryota; kingdom Metazoa; phylum Chordata; class Mammalia; order Artiodactyla; family Lipotidae; genus Lipotes; species Lipotes vexillifer. The sequence continues at coordinate 750,527 of NW_006788723.1, read as the reverse complement.
TTTAATTACACATTTACTCATCCACAAGAAAAACTTCAACAAAGTCTAAAAAGTGGAAATGTTCAGGCCAAATTCTCTGACCACAATGCAATATATAATTCATCACTTTTAAACTGCTTAAAAGAAAAACAGTGACCTAATTAGCTCGAAGAAACTAAGCTTAAATGGTGGTGCAAATAATTCTGTTAGAGCCAAAAGACTTGCTTACTTTTCAAGTGTTTATGCTCTGTAAACATTTCAGGAAAGAAAACAAAAGCTCAGAGAGCAGACTTTGTCTATCTGTTCACCACTATCTTTTAGCACACAGTGGATGCTCAACAAGTATTTATTGAATGAATTAAATAAAAATCATCATACACTGTATCTGTTATCCACCAGGTATTGCCTATTAAATGATTAAATGGCATTTAGTAAAATGTAGCATGTGTTCCTGGAAATCTCCATTTTTAGCAAGTGCGAATACCAGGTAATTCTTATGTTCACTAAACATTAAGAACTGCTAGGTTATAAGAAACCAGAATGAATGAAAACCAAGAAACATTACCTTTAAAGTAAAAAACAGTACAGCTATTATAATATTGTTCTGGCAGTTTTAATCAATGTAATGAGGCAAGGAAGGGATAGAGGGAGGGAGAGAGAAAATGTATCATTACCTTATCAGGAAGAAAACAATTACATTAGTTTGTAAGTGAAATGACTGCCTATCCAAGAGAATAAATTGAAAATTGTTAGAATTTAAGTTGCAAAAGGCAGCTAATTCAAGATAAATTATTAATATACCAGCAATAATTGTAAGGGGAAAATACAGGAAAATGAACGTTCACAACAGCAATAAAAATTCAAATATCAAGGAATAAACTAAACAGGTAATGCATGTGAAGAAAATGTCAAAACTGTACTTTATCAATCAGCTATGTAGAGCTCTGTGCCATTTAGAGCTTGTGCTATGTTAACGCATCTAAGTTGGAAGGACATTTCGAGAATCCCCTTCCTTTTATAGTTCTTTGTAGTGCTGGCTACATGAGACACTGTACATGGGACTTGGAAGGCAGAAGTGAAGCAACAGCCACACTTTTTAACTCTAAAGGTTGGTGCTGGACGCACCACAGAGCTCGCACGTCTTGCTGCTGATCTGTCAGCTCACTTTGCTGGCATGAGCAAGCAGCTAGGCCTGCAGCTCCTTCAGCCTTCACCATATCTTCCTTCAGCTTCTCCAAATCCTGGGCCTGCATGTGCAGCCCCAAGGTCAAGAGTGCCAGCCTCTCCTGCAGGTCACCCCCAGCATCAAAACTGGATTTGGTGAGAGGCCAGTGCAGGTTCCATTCTGTCCTTGTTCTCATCCACATCTACCTTCCCCTCCCGACTTGCTGCAGCTTCAGGTTCAAAAACAGACTCAGAGGCAACGGCCTGCAGCGCCTGCCCTCCGAGCCCCACGATTACGCAGGTCTAAACGTCTTATCCCTTAGCACGCAGAGTAGTTCTGTTCCTTTGATGGAACTTTACTGATACAAGAGCCAGACCATTTTACTAAGGAATAAGACAACATGGATGGTATTATCCTCCTCAGATTAATCTATAAATTTAATGTAACTCATCAAAATCATAAAGGGGATTTTCTTTTAGCAACTTCACAAAACATTTTCAGATTGGCATTCGACAGAGTAAATGCCAATAAACTTGCAAAAGCAGAGTAATATGAATACTGAAAGGTAAATGCAAAGTCTGAGACAGGTCAAGTGTGTGTTTGGGGAAGGCGGAAATGTATGTATAATTCCAAACTGGTAAGGAACAATTATTTCACTCAGATCCTGTGTCAGTTAGGGTTCTTAAGTGCACGGAAGAAAAAGGACTCTAAGTAAAAGCAAAAACCATTAAAAGGATATTGGGAAATCACAGACTTGCCAGGTTTCAAGAACCAGGCTTCAAACTCTGCCTCAAGCACCTCAGTGAAAATGACACCAGACACCTGTGGTGAAGACCTCTCTGCCCCTGAGCCCAGCTTACACTGCCTGACCCATCACCAGATATTATCATTGGCATTGCTGCTAGTACTGCCCTATCTGCTGCTGTCATAAAAGATTCTTGGCATATTTGTTTCTTTGCTCTCAAAATTTGGAGTTGGGGGCTTCCCTGGTGGCACAGTGGTTGGGAGTCCGCCTGCCGATGCAGGGAACACGGGTTCGTGCCCCGGTCCGGGAAGATCCCACATGCCGCGGAGTGGCTGGGCCCGTGAGCCATGGCCGCTGGGCCTGCGCGTCCGGAGCCTGTGCTCCGCAACGGGAGAGGCCACAACAGTGAGAGGCCCAACCACAATGAGATGTGACTTCACATCCAGTAGGATGGCTATACTCAAAAGACAGACAATAACAAATGTTGAGAGGATAAGGGGAAGTTAGAATCCTCATAAATTGCTGGTGGGAATGTAACATGGTGCAGCCACATTGGGAGACAATTTTGCAGGACCTCAAAAAGTTAAACAGAGAGTTATCTGATGACCCAGCACTCCTAGGTATATACCCAAGATAAATGAAAACATATGTCCACACATAAATCTGTACCTGAATGTTCATAGCAGCATTACTAATAATAACCCAAACATAGAAACAACCTAATTGTCCACTGACTGATGAACGAATAAATAAAATGTAGTGTATCCATACAATGGCCCAAAAAAAAAAAAAAAAAAAAAAAAAAAATACTGATAGACATGACTATATAAAAATGTAGACTTCTGCATGTCAAAATTAAAGGCTAATAAATGGAGGAAATTTTGAACATTTATGATGGAGAAAGATTAGAAGCCCTACTTTACTAAGGGCTTTTAAAACTAACAAGAAGAAAAAATACGTATCCCAATAATAACATGGCAATATCTACGAAAAGGCAATTTGGAAAGGGAATAAATACAAACGGTCAAAGAAAACTATGAAAAGATTTCAACTTTATTTGTAATCAATTGAATTTAAAACAATGAGATTTCAACCTAAGATCGATGAAAGATTGCTAATGATTTGTTTGTGGCAGGGAAACAATCATTGAGTATTAGCAGTTGTGTAAATTGGTATAACTCTTCTAGCAGACAGTTTCACAATATGTATCAAAAATGATTAATAAATGAGCAAACACTTGACTCCGGATTTCCAATTCTAGGAAATTATCCTAAGAAATTAATTAGGTAAATACAAAGAGTTACACATGGATGTTCAGCACAGCATTGTTTATAATAAGGAAAAATTAGAAACTATGTGTCCAAAATACAGGGCTAGTGAAATAAATTCCATACAATTATGCAGTCATTAAAAAAATACTTATTCCCATATTTGTTGACATAGGAAATGCTCAATAGATATTAGAATTTAAAAGGTAGCCTAAAAATAATATGTAAAATATTACATTTTTGTTAAAAATATGTACATATGCATAAAAAATCTGGAAGGCTGTTCATTTGGCTTGTCTCTCACTGGTGGGCTTACATGTTATGATTACTCTTTTTCCCTTTTCTTTCATTTCATAAAATTTTTTAATGTATTACTATCATAAAAACAAAACCAATAAAGCTCCTTTGGAAAGTTAGAATAACTCAGACCATGATGCTAAACTCAGCTTCTTAAAAGCATAATTTTTAAAAATGTAGAAACATATTTATAACGTTATAAATATTAATAAAATATTAGAATATATAACATTAATAAACAATAAAATTGTATGCAAATCTCACAAGTCAAATTTATAGTATAATATAAAAATAATGTATTTACATTTATGTATTAGTTGGTACATGAAAAGCCTGTATGAAAGATTTCTGTATCTCCAGATGAAATAAACGTATGCAGGTTCCTTTAAGTTTTTTTATTAGTGTGAAGAATACTTGCTTTGCAGAGAACAACTATTTTGTTAATGACAATGGAATCTAAAACCATCCTCAAATTCTTAGTCATTTGGAAAAATGAAAATTGTTCTCTAAAGCACTAAGATTGAGTTATAGTCTACAGATTCTTCCAGGATTAGGAAATAATGATTTCAAGATACTTTCAACCAAGAGATATGACCAAAATGCAAAAGAAACCTCCAAGGTCATGAATCCTTTCATATACCTTAGGATTTATAGTTCCACACATCATGATCAGGTCTCTGCTTTGCAAAGTAAACATCTGACACCTGAATGGATAAAGTCAATGTGTTTAAAGGCTCAGTGCATATAATTTTAAAGTTTATAAAATATTCCTTTGAACCAAAGATAATATCATTATCCACTTAGCTGGATGGGAACTGGGACACAGAAAGCTTAAATTAATGACCAAGCCAGAGAGGTATAGCCCGCAGAGCAATATCCCCCTCCTTCGGTAAGCCGTGGCCTGTAAATTAACCCTAAGAAGAAAGAAGGCCAGTCAGGTGGATGAGTTGTGAGGAGAACATAGGCTGGGCACAGTATACACAGAGGCCTAACAGAAAAGCTCTTCTGCCGCTCAAACTACGCTTCTATATGCATTTAATTGCAAATTTATTGTCAAGTCTCATCCTAGAAAGCAGACAAAAGGTCATTATACACCTAATTGCAAATTGTATGATGTCTCTATAAAGCCATTTCATTACATCCATCTTCTTTTACTCACTAAACAATTTTTGTCATCACTAAATATATTTAAATGTACTCACCTAATGTTTTACTCGATGAGTTCAGATACAAAAAAGGATCGAGTAGCTAATGAAGTGTCACGAGCAAAGTGAAACATGAAAAGATCACTTAAAGTATTTAAATGATGATCCAAATTAAAAGCGATGTGAAAAAGAAAAACTTACTGTTTTCCAAATGTCTATATACTGTAGTAGTCTATGAATAGGAAAAGATACACATAATGGGGCAGCACAAAATGCATTTTAAATGGAAAGTTTAAACAGCTTGCTTGATGAGAGAGGAACAAAAAGCTCACCTGAGCGAACTCAGAGGCAGATCCTTTCAGGCCTAGTCAAGCCTACAGATGCCTGCAGCACTGCCAACATCTGGACTACAACTTCATGAGACCCTGAGCAGAACCATCCAGCTAAGCCTCTTCCAAAAGTTCTGGCCCAAAGGTACAGTGAGATAATAACTGTTTACTGTTTTAAGCCTCTAAGTTTCGGGGTAGAGTAATTTGTTATGCAGCATGGATAGCTAAAACAGTAGCTTCTCTTTTCAAGAAAGGTATAATTACGGTCCCAGAAACACACAGTTCCGACACCTATTCCACTCCAACTACTGGTGCAGATATTTAGAGTAGATTCTGAGTATGAGAAAGTAATTTAGTAGTTGTACTTCCTCTTATTTATTGTCTCTGACTAGAACACCTAAGTGTCCCATTTTTCTTCTCTCTGCTTCCTTTTTCCACTTCCTGCTCCTCCCGCATAAACAGAATGGACTCCAGAACCTCTTAAACTGTAAAATATCTTTATTTTACATATTCACTTTTGTTGGGTAAGTTCATTAATAGCAGTAATTATAATTTTCTTAAACTTGTCATGCATAAAGTTAATGTGCTCAAGGTGTTTAATATTTCATTATACTAATACAGGGGGTAAGCAGGTTAGCAATCCTCAGCCTGTGAACTGAAGATATTATTTGGAATCATTTCTGCCATAACAGCCAGTTACCCAGATCATAAATGTCTCTCTATGACTTGCGGGAGCCATTTTCGGCAATGGCCAAACTCTGCCACGCACCATTCCCATAAGAGTACTATGCCATCAACTATGGGGTCTTCAAAGTATACCTAGTAGTAATCCTCCCTTTCCTTAACTCGACAAACACATACTTAGCCAGTTACTTTACACACTGTTGTGCATTGTTTGTTAATAATCTCTGACGTTATTCCTACCAAAAAAATAAGAGGTAGCAAATTCCCAACAGAAATGTCCTTTTCTGCTTCACCCCTTCTCCCCCCGCAAACCCCATCACAAATATTTACAAAAACCTGAGGAAAAAGCACCGTCTAGAATCTGAAAACTGCCTTTATTATGCTTTACAAATAAGTCCTCTTCAATGAACTGTAGTTGCTGTGAAACAACTACAGTTGTAGTTCTTTTTACTTTCTTTAATGCTATAGTACTCAAAGCAGATGCCAAATCTAATTCAGCTAATTTGCAAAGAAAGGAAACACAAATCTTGCTCACTTTTACGGATACTCTGCGTAACCTGCATATAAAATGTTTCTTTCCTATGACCATTACAAATACATACGATTCTGAATTTCAACAGTCTTAGCAAATTCCCAGTCATTCTTTCCTAAGGTTGGCATGATTCAATAATTTTTAAAATGTCGATTAAGAAAATAGGTGGAAAGCCCTGGCGTCTGCAGGGAAGGGAACAAGTTACAATCTCCACAATCACGCCTCCCGGGAGCCTGGGCGCCTTAAGGGCCCTCGTGGCTGGTAAGGTGGCAATGGGCAACTCTGGCAAGATCGCCGGCAACCCGCCCAGAGCCAGGGAAACGCCAGGGGCGCGAAGCCTAGGCGAGGGCTTGACGCCCATGGGATCTATAAGGCGCGACGAAGCAGGAGGGCCATGCAGGGATCGCGCAGATCCCGGAGACACCGGCCAGTGTCTGTCGAGCACACCCCGCCTGCTCTCGGGTCCCACGCGACTGCCGCCCCTCCACGCCTTCCCCATCGGGAACCTGGATCTTCTAGACTTCAGGTTCAGGCGGTCCCCGCCTCCGGCCTGCCACCTCAGGACGCAGTTTCGCGGCGTCCATACAGTTCCCGCCCCCCCGCCCGGTCCCTCGCGAGGATCAGCCACACCCACCGTCTGCTCCCCCAGCTGAAACAAGCCAGCCGCGCGAACGGCGGCTCCGCCCCTCTACACCCGCTTCCGTCGGTACCATAGAGACGTCGGCCGCGGGCCTGAGCGGCTCCAGCCCGCGACGCAGGCCGAGAGGACGCCGGGATACTAGTTCCACTCTAAGCGGCCAGGAACGCGGCTTGAGGGCTCTTAAGCCGAGCGGTTGGGTACCTCGAGTTCCCCTACCGTCGGGCTCCCCAAAAGGACACATTTGGGACGACGGGTGGGAAGTGAAAAGTGCCTTGTTGGTTCCTCTCTCTCGACCCTGAGGATTCATTCTTGGCTTAGCCGGCGCCGTCCACAGCGCACCCACGCGGCGGCGGGAAGCCGGGGACGCGAATTAACCTCACCGAATATGGGACGCGCGGGCTTCTGCCCAGAGGTGCCGCCGGCTGCCCCGGAGATGTAGAGATGTTTCCGACTTCCTGCATGGGATCCTTTAGGTTGGGCGTAGGAGAGAGTTTTTCACTCCGCAAGACCGGGCGACTTTGCGGACCTGACGCTCCTCTGTGGCGCTCCACCGCCCCCTTGGGGAGATCTTGATAATTACTCTTTGGCGCTATGCGGTATACGTTAGGGGCAGCTTTCTCTTGTGGACAGCAGTGAGAAGGCTAGAACGCTTAATCATGACTACTGAATGCCCAAGAGTAGAAAAAAGAGACAACATAAAGGGTGGCTTGACTCTGATTAACTGGACTGACAAGGTGCAGCTTGTTTAGTGGGTCTGTGGCCAGTTCCCATCCCGACTCCCTGCCTCGGAGTGGTGGCTGCTTTGTGAGCACCAAGGAGACATCGAGCTTGACATGTGGCTTCTAGTAAGCACTGGGCGAAAAGCGGGGGCTCAAAGAGGAAAATTTCTTTCTCCTTCCTACCTGGTTTCTCAAAACAAGTGTTGGCTGTAATGCAGGGGCGGCAATGGGATTATATTAAGTACATAGTTGAAGGAGACCATAGAGAATCCGAATCTTCAATCTCAAGCAAACTTCTAGGTCTTTCACGGAACCTTAAAGTGTGGCTGAGTTTCTGTTACAGAACTTTTCATTGCTTGTCACACTCTTGGTTCTTAGCCAACGGGAAAGACTCAACTGAGGGAGGAAATTATACATATTTTACCTGCACAGCTTAAAAGCTTATTAAAAATATTACTGAACACATTAACCACAATATTGGGTGCTTTTAGTCATGTTAAGAACAAATATTTTCTGTCTGAATGCAGTAACAGTTTGGCATTACCAATATGGCAGCATGGGTGCATTTCTTATAGTCTAGGCTTTCTAGAGTTATTTAGGGACAACATAGGTGGTTTCCTGCAACCAGAACAGAACTTAGTTATTTTCTCTGTGGGCAGTCTGCTGCCCAAAGGGACTATTACACAATACATCCTGAGTGCTCTCAATATGCCAGGCACTATGCTTGGTAATAAGACTATAAAATAACTTTATGGAGCTCAAGTTCTAGTGGAGGATATAGACCACAAAGAAGTTGAATGACTGAAATATGTGCTCTAAAGGAAGTAAACATGGTGATGTAATAGTAACTGGGGGAGGCCCCTCTGAGGCAGGGATATTTGTGCTGAGACCTGAAGGTGGCAGGGAGCCCATTGTGAGCTAAAGAGAGCATTGTGCCCATTCAAATTGCTTACATTACCTCTCCTAACCTACGACACTCTGCTTGCTTTGCTCTCTATTTTTCTCGTTGTTTCCTCTGTTGCTTCTTCTCTTTTATGTGAAGAGACTGGTCTTTTCAAGAAATCATAAGTTAATTTGAACATTTCTGATTATGTCTGGTATAATCTTGAAGTCTTTTTAGATGTATGGTTTTGTTCTTTCCCAAGAGACAGGTGTAATACATAGCACTTTTGGTGAGCTCATTCCTCTTTTGGTTTCATACACTTTGTAGCATAAATCTTTGGAGATGTTCAAAACAAATGAAAATATCTGATACATGAGATAGTCCAGATAAAATTTAGTCTTAGCTAAAGTGCTCGATTCTTAGCTTGAAGCAATATTGCCCACATTAAGGTTTTTCGTTTTGTTTTTTAAGATCTAATTCTCATTTCATGGTTCTACTGAAAAATACTTGGAGTAGAAAGACTAAATAGCAAATGATCAATGTACACAATTCTGCATAAGTACAATGAAAGAAACTTGATTAATAGTGAATGCTCCACAAGACAAAACAGCAACAACTACAGTTTTATAAAATTTTTTCTCAAATCTGAGATAAATTGTTCAAATTTTTAAAATAGCTCTTTATTAATAAAATACATATTTTAAAATTTACAAGTTAGGTAAAATACCTCCAAAGTTAAATGTCATTTCTCATAAAATCATTGTACAGAAGTCATATATAATTTCTTGGCTTCCTAGTAATTTTCTACCAGTCACTTGAAATAACATCCTCAAAGTTTAATAATATATTGTAATAATTCCATATTTCACCTTTTAGAGTTTGATAGAAGACAGTCAATATCCTGAAGGATTTCAGAGGTTTTTTTCAACGCCACGGATACACTCTTTTCATTAACTTCTTTTAGCAAGGTTTCTGAAGATTTTGGTTTACAATGATCCAAAGACTGTTCATTTTTCTTGTTAGAAATCTGGCTTAGGACACCACTGTTCTCCAGTAATACTAAGTTGCTTAGTTAAGGAGCTTTTTCCCCGTATTTTTCATTATAATTGTTTTTAATTCAGAAAGCCTAGCCTTCATATTAAAATATTATTTCTCCATTGGGAGGAAGATCTCTTGGATTCATAATAGAGTTGGGACTTCAGAATTTATCAAGTCTATCCCTTATAAATGAAGAAACTAGTTAAGACTATAAGAGGGGGAAAGGAAAAGAGAGTATGTATGTCTGTATTTGGATGGAAGTTTGGTGACAGGGAGGAAATAAAAGAATTAAAACCTCAGTTAACATTTCTTTAAATGAAGAAGTGATATGGGAATAAAAGGGAACCAAAGTAGGGGTGAGAGGAATACAAACAATCTGTGTAGGGTATTTTTAACTTAAAACATCTAGAGTGAAAAGAATCTGTCCTCTGTTGCAGAGCTACTTTATTATTTGAATAGGATTATGGAGAAATAACAGGATAAAAGGAATTTAGATGAGTGGGATAGGAATGTACGAACAAAAGGCTTAATAAGAAAAAGAAGAGTCCAGTCCAAGCTGGTGATGTAGGAGGTTCCTGAACTCACCTCTTCCCACAAATGTGACACTGAATCTACAGCTACACACGGAGAAATTCTCGCTGTCAGAAATCCAGGAACTACCCGAGTGACTCCTGTACACTGAGTGAATAAGACTATATCCACAATTAAATGGGTAAGAAAGGTTGAGACACACTTTCACTATAAACCCCACCCTTAGCACAATATGGGGGAACTCACAATTCCCAGCTTCTCCCTGCGGAGTAAACAGTTTGCCCCAAGATCTAATGCTCCAACTTTTAAGACTTCTAAGTGTGGGACAGGCCCCTAAAACTCCTAGTTCTGAGCAGACAGAAACACCCATCTCCCAGTCTTTCCCTCAAAGAGGGCTATTTGCATACTTCAAAAGCTGCTACCTGAGGTATGCCTATTTGCATGTTTTAAAAGCTTCTAATTTAGCACGTGTCTAGGGGCTGAATGTGATCCTCCCTGGAGACTCAGGAGGCTGGCAGATGGTATCTCCACATTCTTTCTCTGGCCTACTCAAGGTTGCTGCTATCTCCCTGGAAGGAGCTTATACACAAAAGAAAATGTCAGTGAAATAAAGAGCTGGGTTTTTTTTGCAAAGATAAAATAGACAAACCTTTAGCTAGACTTATCAGAAAAAAGAAAACTCAAATAAAATTAGAAATGAAAGAAGAGAAATCACAACCAATACCACACAATACAAAAGATCATAAGAGACTACTATGAACAATTATAGGCCAAGATATTGGACAACCTAAAAGAAATGGATAGATTCCTAGAAACATACTGAATCCAGGCTGGTTACTAGTAAGGAAATTGAATCAGTAATCAAATACCTCCCAACACAAATGGTTTCATTGGTGAATTCTACTAAATATTTAAACAAGAATTAATACCAATCCTTCTCAAACTCTTCCAAAAAATGGAAGAGGAGAGAATATACTTCAAAACTAATTTTACGAGGCCACGGTTACCCTGACAACCAGAACCAGATAAAGACACTACAAGAAAATTACAGGCCAGTATCTCTGATTAACATAGATGCAAAAGTCCTCAAAAAAACATTAGCAAACCAAATTCAACAATATATTAAAATGGTCATACACCATGATCAAGTGGGATTTATTCCAGGGATACAAGGATGGTTAAACATATGAAAATTAATGTGGTACACCACATTAACAAAATGAAGGATAGAAATCATATGTCAATAGATGCAGAAAAACACTCAACAAACTGGGTATAGAGGGAACGTACCTGAACATAATAAAGGCTATATACGATTAGCCCACAGCTAATATCATATTCAACAGTGAAAAGCTGAAAGCTTTTCTTCTAAAATAAGAAATAAGACAGTAATGCTCACTCTCAACCCCTTTTATTCAATATAGTACTGGAAGTCCCAGCCAGAGCAATTAGACAAAAAAAAAAAAAGAAGAAGAAATAAAAGGCATACAAATCAGAAGGGAAGAAGTAAAGCTGTCTCTATTTGCAGATGATATGATATTATATATAGACTTTGCTAAAGTCTCCACCAAAAACCTGGTAGAATAAACAAATTTAGTAAAGTTGCAGGATACAAAATCAATATAAAAAAATAAGCTGCATTTCTATACATTAATAATGAATTACCTGGGCTTCCCTGGTGGCGCAGTGGTTAAGAATCTGCCTGCCAATGCAGGGTACATGGGTTTGAGCCCTGGTTCGGGAAGATCTCACATGCCGTGGAGAAACTAAGCCCGTGTACCACAACTACTGAGCCTGAGCTCTAGAGCCCATGAACCACAACTACTGAGTGCATGTGCCACAACTACTGAAGCCTGCGTGCCTAGAGCCCATGCTCTGCAACAAGAGAAGCCACTACAGTGAGAAGCTGCACACCGCAACAAAGAGCAGCCCCCGCTTGACACAGCTAGAGAAAGCCTGTGCACAGCAACGAAGACCCAACACAGCCAGAAATAAAAATAAAATAAATTTATAAAAATAAATAATGAATTATCAGGAAAAGAAATTAGGAAAACAATTCCATTTACAATTACATAAAAAAAAAATACCTAGGAATAAATTTAAGCAAAAAGGTGAAAGATCTGTACATTGAAAACTATAAGACATTAGATGAAACAGAATAAGACACAAATAAATGGAAAGATATTCTGTACTCATGAACTGGAAGAATTAATATTGTTAAAATGTCCATACTACGCAAAGCAATCTACAGATTCAATACAATATTCAATGTATTGAACAATACAAAATTCTAATGGCATTTTTCACAGAAATAGAACAAACAGTACTGAAATTTGTATGGAACCAAAAAATACCTCAAATAGCCAAAGCAAACTTGAGAAAGAAGAACAACACTGGAAGTTTTCTGATTTCAAACTACAGTAATCAAAACAGTATGACATTGGCAAAAACCAGAAATACAGATCAATGGAACAGAATAAAGAGTCCAGAAATAAAGTCACGTATGTCTGTAATGGTCAATTAATTTACAACAAACAGTCAAAAATATACAATGGAGAAAGGATAGACTCTTCAATAAACGACGTTGGGAAAACTGGACCTCTACCTTACACCATACACAAAAACCAACTCAAAATGGATTAAAGACTTGAATGTAAGACCTGAGACCATAAAACCCCTAGAAGAAAACATAGGGTGTAATAAACTCCTTGACATCAGTCTTGGCAATGACTTTTTGACACCAAAAGCAAAGAAAACAAAAGCAAAAATAAACAAGCAGTACTTGTCAAACTAAAAAGCTTTTGCACAGCAAAGGACACCTTCAACAAAATGAAAAGGCAACCTATGGAATGGAAGAAAATATTGCAAATTATATTTCTGATAAGAGGTTAATATCCAAGATATTCAAACAACTCATACAACTCAATAGCAAAAAAAAAAAAAAAATTAAAAAATGAGCAGAGGAACTGAATAGGTACTTTTCCAAAGACATACAGATGGCCAACAGGTACATGAAAAGGTGCTCAACATCACTAATCATCATGGGAAATGCAAATCAAAACCAATGAGATATCACCTCACACCTGTTAGAATGGCTATCATCAAAAAGATAAGACATAACAAGTGTTGGTAAGGATATGGAGAAAAGAGAACCCTTGTGTACCTTGGTAGAAATATAAATTAGTACAGCCACTGTGGAAAACAATATGGAAGTTTCCTCAAAAAATTACAAATAGAACTACCATATGATCCAGCAATCTTATTTCTGGGTATATATCCAAAAGAAAGGAAAACAGTCGGGGCTTCCCTGGTGGCGCAGTGGTTGAGAGTCCACCTGCCGATGCAGGGGACACAGGTTTGCATCCTGGTCTGGGAAGATCCCACATGCCGCGGAGCAGCTGGGCCCGTGAGCCATGGCCGCTGAGCCTGCGTGTCTGGAGCCTGTGTTCCGCAACGGGAGAGGCCACAACAGTGAGAGGCCCACGTACCGCAAAAAAAAAAAAAAAGAAATGAAAACAGTCTATTGAAGAGATAGCTGTACTCTTATGTTCACTGCAGCATTTTTCACAATAGCCAAGATATGGAGACAACCTAAGTGTCCACTTTTGGATGAATGGATAAAGAAGATGTGGTACATATACATACACATAATGGAATACTACTCAGCCATGAGAAAGAAGGAAATTCTGACATTTGCAACAACACGGATGGACCTTGAGGGCATTTTGCTAAGTCAACTAAGCTAGACAGAGAAAGACAAATACATGGTGTCACTCATATGTGGAATTTTTTAAAAAGTCAAACTCATGGAAACAGAATGTAGACTGGTAGTTGCCAGGGGCTGGGGGTGGGGAAAGAGGGAGAGGTTGGGAAAAGCATATGAACTTTCAGCTATAAGATGAATAAGGTCTGAGGATCTAATGTATAACATGGTGACTGTAGCTGATAACACTGTGTTGTATGACTGAGATTTGTTGGGAGGGTGGAAATCAGATGTTCTCACCACCACCTCCCCCGGGAGGGGTGGTGAGATAGAGGAGAGGAGGAAGATAGATATGTGAAGTGATATATGTGTTAATTAACAAGATAGGGTGATCCTTTCACAATGTGTATGTGTGTCAGGTCACTATGATATACTATTTAAGTATCTTATAATTTTTTCAATTACACCTCAATAAAGCTGAAATTTTTTACAAATAATAGTATATAAAAATCCTACAAATTTAAAAAAAGAAAGAAGTCAGAGATAGTTCTCAGTTATAATTTAGAATATAATTATATAAGTGTGAAAGTCTCCATAGGATATCTTAACCCCAGTTCACTGTCCTTTGCTGAGTTAAACCCAATGAAAAGTACAAATGCTAACATGATGTACCTCCTATAGACAAGATACATCTTAAATTACAATCTTAAATATTATTCAATAAAGCTCTGTAATATATAAGTATGGATTAATATAAAGTACAGAGTCATGAATTAAGCCTACAATGGAAAGGGAGAAATTATGCAGGACAATACATTCTGTTTAAAGGATACAGTTAAACTTCTGTATCTTTTCAAGTTCAGAAGCCACAGACCTGTGGAAAAAAAAAACCTCATGCTAGTTGTCTGATTCTTTTTTATCCACAATATTTCAAATAAGCATACTTAACTTTTTTTCATAAAGGTTAGAATTTTTGACATAAGAACCTAGAGGTTAAGAATTCTCTTTATACTGGCTTTATTTAGCAACAAATCACCATGACTCAACTGATGCTTACTGAATGCCTTTCATGAGTAAGGCAAGTGAATAAAAGTCCTCCACCTCCAGGACTTTTGAATTAAGTATTGAGGTTTGAAGGTAATGAGTCTTCCTGCTACAACTCAGTACTGACGTGGCATATCTTCTACTTTCCTCCTCAAGGTTTACTAAAACTTTAAAAACCTACTAAAATCTCATCACTTCTATGAAAGAAATACTCTCTCCTTTGAATTCCTACAGCAGTGTGTTAATTAATCATAAACTTCTTTGTAATGCTTTCTCTTGAACTATTTAATTTTCTGATCTTCATACCTAGATAGTTTCTTTGGAGGAGAAGGGATCTTACACATATAGTTAAGACCTCATTTATATGGAACTCTTAGGGAATGGATGGTCTCCAGGGCCAACTTTTTATACGACTGAATTAGGTGTCAAAACATAATAACTACTTTCTATTAAATTTCTTCTGGAATAGACTACCATTTCATTGTTTTCTTAAGCACAGTATACTAAACATTCTCTTCTTGACTTGAAGGGTTAATATATGAACATTAGCCCTTACCATGTTCCACAGAAACAGATATCGGGGCAACTGGTGTAGGATAGAAGGCTAAATGTACACAAATCCAGAAGAACCTCTTATGTGTGTGTTCTTTGTGTTTTCCCTCATCACTAGATGAAATATGAGCAGTGGCACACAACTAGAAAATAGTGTAACTGGACTAGCTCTGCAAAATTAATGAGGACATTCATGCTAAAACATCTCTTTATTCAAGTCACTAGAAAAGTCTTTTCACAGCTCACAATAGGGTATACGACTTGTCTGCTTTACTGGCAGACAATGGACCATACACAATGGACCACATGCACCTCATCAGCCTGCTCTCTTTCCTTGTACTCCAGCCTATGAACAGAGAATAAAAGAGATCTTTCATCATTTTAAGCATCTGTAGTAAAAACCTGGATGTGACTTACTCCAAAACCCGCCAACTCTTCATCATTGCAAAACACACTCCCCCCGCCTTTTTTAAACATGAGACACATTTTCTGGGTACACCCAGAACCATACAAACTACCTTTAATGCTGTCACTCATATGATAAACCAACGTCTTATGAAATATCTCCTGTACTATTTTTTGACAGGCATGCCTATTAAAAAGTTGAACGAGTAAGCTAATAATATAAGGTGAGTTGGAAATAAAATATTGAAATACAATTTAGGTAGCTGTATATTATGTTTATAGCTGAAATACAATTTAGGTAGCTGTTTATTATGTGATCTCTTCTCTCCCTTCAACCTATCCACTTTGACAAGAAAACAAGAATCATCTGATTCTTGTGGAGATGTCTTAGGCTTTGGGAGGGGAATGGAGCTGTTCAAGTGCTGTATCTCCCCTCCCCACTCCTCAATTCCTTTGTCTCCCCTCCGCTCCGCATTGCTTCCACCCATAGCTGCTTTCACCAATCTGTACTTCTCTTACCCCCTCACTTCTCAGTTTGTCTTGACAGTTATCCTCTTCTAAGCTTTCATATAAAAAGGCTAGCATTTTACAAACTTTGCCAGCTGAGCAATGATGAAGTAACCAATTTTATAGCCATGTACAATTTCCCTTTCTTCCCAACTATGTTTTTTGCTAGCTATTAAGGCAACTTTTCTGCTCCCAAATTGTAGCTGAAGAGAGAGACCTGGAAAGCTGAATCCTTAAGATATCTGGATATTCAAATAGCATCTACTGATTTGATTGTACCTCTTTCTCTAAGTAACTTAGGAAAAGGTGATAAGAATCAAGCTTATTGTTTATATATTTTTTCACCATGCACCATGCACTAAGACACCTTACAGCTTACTTTATTCTTTTTATTTATTTATTTGGCTGTGCCAGGTCTTAGTTGTGGCATGCAGGATCTTTAGTTGCAGCATGTGGGCTCTTAGTTACGGCATGTGGGATCTAGTTCCCTGACCAGGGATCCAATCTGGGCCCCCTGCATTGAGAGTTCGGAGTCTTAACAGCTGGACCACCAGGTAAGTCCTCTTACAACTTACTTTAATTTAAAGCTTCCTAAATTGTTCCTGATATCCTTCTTTTCCAATATAATCAGATTATACTCTTGCAGTGACACTAACCTTCCTAAGGCTCTTTCTTCCTGTCATTTTTCCATATAGGAACTTGTAATTCTATGAAGTCTGAATTCCTCTATTGATTACAAGGTCTATTCCTATCCATCAAAGTCACACTACACCCAAGCAGGTGTCTGCTCCATAAAAACTAACTTCTTACTATCTCCACAAGCTAAAATACCCTTTTTTACCTCTGCCCTTGCTTCCTCCCTAAAATGTCTTAATTTCCCTAAATATTCCTTCAGAGCCCAGTTCTAGTACCCTACACACTGAAAGGCACACAGGAGGGACTGAAATCTTGCTTTATTTGTTGATTTATCAATTAATTTGGGGGAGGCAATTAATATAATAGAAATTATTTAAAAATCAGCTTTTTCTGAAAGCTTGTTATGTTAATCGACATTTTATGTCCTTTAATATTACTAAGGTTAAAAAATATATATCCTCTAAATTTTTCCATAAAGTTTTCAGGATGAATTTATTACACTAAAGGAGTCACCCATTTTGATATGAAGTTTTCAAATCTTCAGATGAAATATACTATGATGAAATGTAATAAATGAGATATCCAATTAAAGATAAATTATTTTCAAGATTTAAGCTATCAAAACACCATAGGAGTTAAATATATTTAACTAAGAGAAAGTTTTTTTGGGAAAAAGCATCAGTTTACCTTTTAACATTTTAATTTTTGAGGATTACTTGGCTCTTCTACACAGATTAAGTTTAAAATAAATACAAATACCAGTTTTCTTCCGAAACAGGAGATGAAGGATGTATAGGCATTTCTTTCTGACTAGTCTGGGTCAGTCTTCTGCACCATGATATTACTGTTGTCACATATCTAGATTGAATACATTAAGACAGATATTTGAAAAATGAATTTGTAGAATATTTATAAAAGCATTTAAAAATTGGAAAAATCGTTAAGATGGTTTGGGAAAAAAGAATAAAGAAAAAATTCTAAAGTAGGGCAATTTTTAAATTGTTTTCATTGGAAAAAGAAAAAGCAAGTTTTTCTCATTCATCAGGAATAAAATGATTTACTCACATATATGATTAATAAAGATGAGATTTAAGAATCAGAACACAGGTTAACACTTGGATTTCATTCAAAGTTCTAATACCTAAATTCTCCTTTTAGTTTTTCAAAGTAAAATGAATTTCATTAAATTTTATCATGAAAATGCCTTTACACACAAGGCTAAGTGAGCATTTGCTTTCTAAAATTTAAACCAGAACACACCTGTTAATGCACACACACACATCCAGAATTACATATAACTCATCAAACACACAAAACAAGTATCAAGTTCAATAAAATGAATGATTTGGAGTGACTGGCTGAAATAAATAGTTAATGTTTGCTAAACAAACACTATCTTTTTTGTTTGTTTGTTTGTTTGTTGCTGTATGCAGGCCTCTCACTGTTGTGGCCTCTCCTGTTGCGGAGCACAGGCTCTGGACGTGCAGGCTCAGCGGCCATGGCTCACGGGCCCAGCCGCTCCACGGCATGTGGGATCTTCCCGGACTGGGGCACGAACCCGTGTCTCCTGCATCAGCAGGCGGACTCTCAACCACTGCGCCACCAGGGAAGCCCAACAGACACTATCTTTTGAGGCAAATTATTCAAACTAGCAATGAATGTTAGAGCATTTAAACCAAAATGCAATAACTCCCAACAGAAAAATAAATTCAAGAGGTAAAAAAAGCAATTGTTTTGTGAACATCCTCAAGTAAAATCACTAACATGTCAAGAACATCACAAAGAGAATGATTATTATAACAAATTACATAAGCCAAAAGAGAAAAAGCATATTCATAAAAAGCTGATTTCAAGAATCTTCTCCATTTTAAGAATAATCGTTAGCTAGTTTGTTTTATTTCACTTTACAGAAATAATACATACGTTTAGTTATTTGTGGCTGTAAGCCTTAGTTTAAATTGGTTAGGGGATTAATTAGTTAACTAGTTAACACAGCTGACCACAGTCCAACCTCCACAGCAAGCCAGTTATATCTATAACACATTTCTTTTGAAAAATCACTAGAATACAAATGGAAATGATTAAAGCTGGCCTGATCTATTTAGTTATGCTAGAGACCAATATAACTGTAAACCCTGAAACCTGCTGAGGAATTTCCTGGAGGTCCAGTGGTTAAGACTCCACGCTTCCACTATAGGGGGCGCAAGTTCGATCTCCAGTCGGGGAACTAAGATCCCACAAGCCACACGGTATGGCCAAAAAAACAAAAACAAAAACAATGCAGCTACTGAAACCCGCTGAAATGACTTTATGCATTTTCCATATGGAAAAACTAAAAATATATACAACATTTAAATCATGTTTTTATGCTTCCTCTCTGTCTAAAAGGAAGTTGTTTATTAACATGAAATTATTTTTTTAATTGCTTTCCAGTACCTTTCATATGGTCCAGGGTGTTGAATCTGAATTAACTGATTTTGTCCATCAGGAAAAGTTAACTTACACCAACCTAAATTGAGACCTCGATTTACCTTAAGAAGCAAGGAGGAAAGGAAAGTTTTAATATTCTAGAACTGAAAAACAAAACCTTCTTTTTAATTAATTTTCAGTAAAAAAAAAAAAAAAAAAAAAAAAAAGAAGTAGATGAATCATTAAAACTTTATTTTGACTAACTTAAAAGTTTTATTTTACATGGGATATGGGTATTATTTAACCACCACCCTTATATAGATAATTATCAAAAGAACAAAAATACTAGTCCCTCTCTCTATAATGAGTTACCTTTATAAAAATGACGATTTGTCACACCTTTCTGATTTCTGCTAGGAAATCCAATGAGATCAGTAAAGCCTCTTGACGGATTTTATACTTCAAAAAATAGAGATACTGTGGTACTTCATTTTCTTTGTACTATTTCCACAGATTAAAAATAAATAAATAAAAAACAGATTTCAGCCTGAAGTATAATTACCTGCCTCTTTTCAATAAGAGAGCTGAAATTCCAATTCAGGGTTAGAGTAATGCCATCTAAAAAGACAGCATGTACTTTGTCATCGGAGTATGCAAGAAATCTTCCCACATTGGGTATGAACGATTCTCTCAAAAGCAAAGGCAGTATATTGCTATCATTTATCTCAGGTACCTAAAACAAGAAAATAAAAATAGCAGGAGAGAGAGTTATCCACTAATAAGATTGAAATGATTAATGAACACTGAGGCAACTTCAGATTCTCATTCAGAAGTTGAATATTGTAGAACCCTTATGGATGTTTTAACTTTTGCAGAAGTGGCTACCCAAAAGAGTCTATTGTAAGCAGATTAAGTACTAATACCTTTGGAAAGTCACCATTCTGCTGAACTTTACATAGAAAATAGACAAAGATTAGGAACTACAGCAACATATAGGTTTATAACCAAAGCAGTATAGATACAGAAATCAAGGTCTGAGAATCACTTCCTCCAAGTCAGCATTAAAAAAATTTACTTTTACAGTAATGGAAATAGAATGAATACTGTAATGTTTCAAAATAACTATGTTTTCACATACTTCAAATCCAATCAATTCCCCTGCCCTCCCCCTCTAAGAAAAAAGAAACAACAAATTATATACAGTAAAAGTATAACATAAAAGCCGAGTTTTGCAGTGTTTATCTATTAAATGGATTTTTAAAATAAACCAGTATTAATATTACAAAGACTTTCTCACATGACTTAGATGAAAGTAATTTGAACTTATATGTATGTATACAAATAATAAAGCAATTAAAAATATCTTGCTTTTAGAATAATTTAAGATACCATTTTCCAGCAGCATATATGATAGTTATGGCTTAAAGAAAGCTTCATCTTGGCACAATGCTGAAGAATTCTGTCAACAAGAAAAATACTATTTAAACGTTTGCAAATAATGTCATTTTCCAATTCTAGCAGCCCATTCTCACTGCTAAACAACATTTTAGGCAAGTAACTCACTTCCACAAAAATACGTTTGGACCTCTTTCTCCCTTAAGCCCCTAGAAGGGGACTGCTACTGTTGCTTCCCTTTGTGCTAATCTTACATAGTTAAGGTTATTCCTCTAATTTTTAGCAATGAAATGACTCCAAATGGAGAGGATTTTCAGAATTTGCTCCTTTTTAAGAAGTGACAGATTCACAGCACCTGAAAGGTTTAGCATAGTCTAAGAGTGGTGGGGATGTGAATCAACTGTCCCTAGAAAATCAAATGACCAGTTCTGCTCCTTCAAATCTACTTTAGAAGTTGCTTAAACGTAAGTTTATAAAACAAATAATTTAATTCAACAATCCACTTTCATTCCTCTTGGTGCCACAGACTGATTAATGAATTAAAAAACATATGAACCGGGCTTCCCTGGTGGCACAGTGGTTGAGAGTCCGCCTGCAGATGCAGGGGACACAGGTTCGTGCCCCGGTCCGGGAAGATCCCACATGCCGCGGAGTGGCTGGGCCCGTGAGCCATGGCCGCTGAGCCTGCGCGTCCGGAGCCTGTGCTCC
>NW_006788723.1:714076-723590 GCF_000442215.2 Lipotes vexillifer | reverse complement strand
ACAGAGTAGGGCCGCCCATACCGAAACAAAAAAAAAAAAAAAAAAAAAAAAAAAAGATTTCAATTCAAATGTCAGACTGGGAACAAGCAAATTTAGACTATTAACAAAATTTCCACATGATTACATTTTGGTCTGATATATTAATCATGTTATTAAAAAAAAAAAAAAAAAAAAAAAAAAAAAAAAAAGGGTGGATTTCAAATGTCAGACTGGGAACAAGCAAATTTAGACTATTAACAAAATTTCCACATGATTACATTTTGGTCTGATATATTAAATAGATCATGTTATGTTTCACTGTTTTCAACAACAGAACGATCCTGTTCAATGTTCTAATTGTATATGAAGATTTAGGAGTTAAGAGGTGCTTTAAATATGCAAGTAATTGTATGTGGAGAGAAAAGAATGTGCTTTTTAATATGCAAATATTAATTCAAAGAAGTATACCGATTCCAAATAATATTGCTGGTTTCAGTGTTTCCTATTGATAAATTCTATGACAGAAGAAATTTAATTTGATTTAAAAACAAACTGCTTAGGCAAATGGATGACAGAATACTGGATGAGAATACAGCAAAAATAAGGCAGTTAGTAATTACTGTGCCAATGCTGGCAGTAAGATTATATTAATTCTCTAGACTAAGAAGTAGTAGCAAGAAATTCTATAGAAGATCAAATTTCCCATATATATATATATATATATATATATTACATTTTCTTTATTCATCCATCAGTGGACAATTAAGTTGTTTCCATGTCTTGGCTATTATAAATAAATAATGCTGCAATGAATTCCGATCCTTCTTGAATGGAATAATATATAAAATAGTTTCCCAAATAAGCTCCTTCTGATTTGAAAACAGATCCATCTCCAGGATAAACCTCTACTGAGTTCATATTTTTGTGGGTAAGTCTAAGGAAAAGAAATAATCATTAAAAAAATATTTTTCTCATTGAGATCAACATATAGATGATGGCAATCATATTAAAAAAAACAGGTAGTATGAGGGGTTTTTTTGCCTATCTAAAAAAAATGGATAATTTCATACTCTGCACATCAACCAGCTAAATTAATTCTTTTGCAAAAAACAAACAGAACACCCAGAATTGGTTAATGTATCTATTTCAACTAAGCTCAACTTCTAGAAGTCAGGCATCTTGTCTTATCATCCTGGTATCCCACTGCCACTCACAGTGGCTGGTACATTATAGTCATCAAAGCAATGCCCACTGCATAGGAGTTAAATATGACAACTCCAGAACCTAAAAATAATATTATTCTGTAAAAATGAAACTAGTAGAATCAATACCTGATGGATGAGGTTAGCTATGTGTAAAAGGAGCCACCCCTAAGAGAAGGTGACTGTACCTGGAGCAGCCAGGTACAGTCAAGGTATTGGGTATATAATTTATAAAAACTTAAGCCAAGTCAATTTTATCAAAACATATATGAAAAACATATTGTCAGAAGGGGGTGGGTTTAGGTCTCATTTGTTTATTTTTGTTTTTATTTCCATTACTCTAGGAGAGAGATCCAAAAAGATATTGCTGCAACTTATCTTTTGAACACTCTTTGGAGTGTTCTGCCTATATTTTCCTCTAGGAGTTTTATGGTTTCCAGTCTTACATTTAAGTCTTTAATCCATTTTGAGTTTTTGTATATAGTGTTAGAGAATGTTCTAATTTCATTCTTTTACATGTAGCTGTCCAGTTTTCCCAGCACCACTTATTGAAGAGACTGTCTTTTCTCCATTGTATAGTCTTGCCTCCTTTGTCATAGATTAATTGATCAGAGGTGCGTGGATTTATTTCTGTGCTTTCTATCCTATTCCATTGATCTATATGTCTGTTTTTGTGCCAGTACCATACTACTTTGATTACTGTAGCTTTGTAATATAGTCTGAAGTCAGGGAGCCTGATTCTTCCAGCTCCATTTTTCTTTCTCAAGATTACTTTGGCTATTTGGGGTCTTTTGTGTCTCCATACAAATTAAAAAATTTTTTTGTTCAAGTTCTGTGAAAAATGCCATTGGTAATTTGATAGGGATTGCAATGAATCTGTAGAATGCCTTGGGTCAGTTTAACAATGTCGATGTTTCCAATCCAAGAACACGGAATATCTTTCCATCTGTTTGTGTCATCTTCAATTTCTTTCATCAGTGTCTTACAGTTTTCGGAGTACAGGTCTTTTGTCTCCTTAGGTAGGTTTATTCCTAGGTATTTTATTCTTTTTGATGTGATGGTAAATGGAATTGTTTCTTTAATTTCTCTAAGTTTCTCTAAACCTAATTAAACTTAAAAGCTTTTGCACAGCAAAGGAAACCATAAACAAAACGAAAAGGCAATCTATGGACTGGGAGAATATATCTGCAAATGATGCTACTGACCAGGGATTCATTTCCAAAATATATAAACAGCTCACACAGCTCAATATCAAAAAAACACACAACCCAATTAAAAAATGGGCAGAAGATCTAAATAGACATTTCTCCAAAGAAGACATACAGATGGGCAACAGGCACATGAAAAACTGCTCAACATTGCTAATTATTAGAGAAATGCAAATCAAAACTACAATGAGGGTGCTTCCCTGGTGGCGCAGTGGTTGAGAGTCCGCCTGCCGATCCAGGGGACACGGGTTCGTGCCCTGGTCCAGGAAGATCCCACATGCCGTGGAGTAGCTGGGCCTATGAGCCATGGCCGCTGAGCCTGCACGTCTGGAGCCTGTGCTCTGCAACAGGAGAGGCCACAACAGTGAGAGGCCCGTGTACCGCAAAAAAACCCACAAAAAAAACAAAAAAACTACAATGCGGTATCACCTCACACCAGTCAGAATGGCCATCATCAAAAAGATCACAAATAACAAATGTTGGTGAGGATGTGGAGAAAAGGGAACCCTCCTACACTGTTGGTGGGAATGTAAATTGGTGTAGCCACTATGGAGAATAGTATGGAGGTTCCTTAAAAAACTAAAAATAGAGTTACCATATGATCCAGCAGTCCCACTCCTGGGTACATATCCAGAAAAGACGAAATCTCTAATTCGAAAAGATACATGCACCCCAATGTTCATAGCAGCACTATTTACAATAGCCAAGACACAATAGCAACCGAAATGTCCATTGACAGATGAATGGATAAAGAAGATGTGGTATAATATACAATGGAATACCACCTGGCCTTAAAAAAGAATGAAATAATGCCATTTGCAGCAACATGGATGGACCCAGAGATTATCATACTAAGTGAAGTAAGCCAGACACAGAAAGACAAGTATCATATGATATCACTTACATGTGGAATCTTAAAAAACAAAACAAAACAAATGAACTTATTTGTAAAAAGGAAATAGACCCACAGACATAGAAAACAAACTTGTGGTTACCAAAGGGGAAAGGGCAGGAGGGATAAATTGGGAGTTTGGGATTAACATATACACACTACTATATAAAAAATAGATAACAGGGCTTCCCTGGTGGCGCAGTGGTTGAGAGTCCGCCTGCCGATGCAGGGGATACGGGTTCGTGCCCCGGTCTGGGAGGATCCCACATGCCGTGAAGCGGCTGGGCCGGTGAGCCGTGGCCGTTGAGCCTGCTCGTCCGGAGCCTGTGCTCCACAATGGGAGAGGCCGCAGCAGTGAGAGGCCCACATACGGCAAAAAAAAAAAAAAAAAAAAAATAGATAACCAACAGGGACCTACTGTATAGCACAGAGAACTATACTCAATATTTTGTAATAATCTCTAAGGGAAAAGAATCTGAAAAAGAATATATGTATATACATACACACACACATATATATATACACACACATAAATATATATGTATAACTGACTCACTTTGCTGTACACCTGAAACTAACACAACATTGTAAATCAACTATACTTCAATAAAAAATTTTTTTAAATAAAAGTAAAAAATTTAAAAAAATAAAAAGAAAAGAGAAAGGGGTGGTTTTCATGCAGGAAAAGGAGACCCCAAAGAACAAAAATTTCACAGATTTCTTCTAGCATTATTTACAGAAGTGAAACTCTGAATCTAGCCAACACTAGTATTCCAGTCACTAGAGAGGTGTGCTTTGTGGTAGAATAGGGATAATTCAACAGAATAGTTCAGACACAGAGGAGACATTCAGTAAATATTTGTGGCATGAATGGTGGCTGAAATCTCTTCTAGGCTAGCTAACTTCTCCTCTAATTCCATGCTCAACAGGCATCCTTCTGATGTGACTAATTCAGATGACTAGATCCCCTATTGCTTGGAAGGGGTATCCTAAATAACTGGCAAAATATTTCATTCACAAGCAAAACTAATCCCTTATTGGCTTTGGAGTTGTCACAAAAATCTTGTGAATATGGTTAATGTGAATTAGTCACAAGACATCTATGTGGACTAATAAAATTATTAATTAAATTTTATTCAGTTTTAATTAAATTTAAATTTAATTTAAATTAAATTTTATTAGTACACATAGAGATCTGTAAAACTCAGGGCCAAACACAGGAGAATGGTGGCCCCAGGCAAAACTGTACTCACGGGGGAGTCTATCCACAAGGGTCGTCCTATACCCTCTGTGACATTGCTAAATAGCTCCAAATGCAACACAAATGCCTTACCTATAGGTAATACCCTTGTACCAAACCACTTTCACTAGTTCAGGATAGGAATATTCTTCTTCACCAAACTGTCTCTGTGAAAGTGAATCACAAAAATCCCACCTGTGAAGGACAAAATACAAGCTATTAATTCTGGCTGCCTAACATAATTACCTTTAGAAGTGAACAGAACAGTGCTACTGTAGTAAGATTTATTTCTTGCTTAAGTCATTAGATCAAAGAAAAGTAAAAATTAATATGAAAGTGCATTAATGAAATTTAAAACTACAGTTGACCCTTGAACAACATGGGGGCTGGGGGCACTAACCCCAGTGCAGTAGAAAACCGAGTACTGTTATCTCTGCCTCAAAAACAAAGGTGTTTATAAATGACTCACCCAAGGGCAGGAAGCTGAAACAGTTTGGATGAAATCAGCACTCAAACCCTAGTTCTGTTGATTCCCCAAATTGTGATCTCTAATCGAACACAAACTTTCCCCCCATACTTAGTTCATTTAAAGATCTGAAAAATAAAAATACAGCACTATATTTATTGAAAAAACCTGTGTATAAGTGGACCCACACAGTTCAAATCCGTGTTGTCCAAGAGTCGACTGTAATCTTATTTTTCCATGTATTTTTCTTAGTATTTTTAATAATCTCATTATTGAATCTCAGCATAAATTCATAAATTAAGTTTCACTAACCTTTAAAATTTAGGATTCAAACAATAAATATTTACTGAAATATCTATGGTGAGCCAGGCACTGTGCAATACACACTATGGATATGACACCCAAGAAAGCAGACATGGTCCCTGCCCTCAATGGAGATTCTATCTAGCAGGGACATAAAGTAGTAGATAGTGAACATAAAGAAAAGAGAATTACTGTATGCTATGGGATTGTATAGAGCCTAATCCAATCTAGGGACTTCAGAATAATGACCCTAAGGAAGAAAGGCTTATTTATGCTAAGACCTGAAAATGAGCATACGTTAGCGAGCTGAGAGAGATAAAAGGAGTGTTCCTGGCATGGAAAGAGTAGGTGCCGGGGTAAAAGAAAGCTTGGGCAAGAATTCTATGGACCGCAAGAAGTCCAGTTTAGCAAGAGTAGAGAAAGCAAGGGCAAGAGTGGTGAGGATTACAGACCCACGAAAAGACCATATAACAGAAGGCCTGTTAAGCCATGCCTAAGGATAATGGATTTCAATCAAGGCCAGTGGCAAGTTATTGAAAAACTGTTAATTTAGAAGCATAAATCTCATTTGATGTGTACTTATAATACTGGAATTCCCAATTCTAACTACATAATCATGATAAGGCTAAAAATCATTCCCATTTTTTGTTTCCAATAACAAATATGTACTCAGAAGACTACCTGGGATCATATCCCAATTCTACAAGCACTAGGTGTGAGACTGTGCTTGAGTTATTCAACATTTCTGTGTCTCAAGTTCCTCTACAAAATGGGGTTGATAATAGTACCTACCTCATGGGGTTACTATGAGGACAAAATAGATAAAGTATAACCATGCCTGGCACAAAGTAAGTGCTCTGTGTTAGCTATTATTATTATTACTACACTACTTATACAGAGTTCATGTTACAAATCTATAACCATTAGGCTATTCATTTCTTAGTGAAGGTAAAAGGTTTGTACCTAGCCATCCAGAAGCCTCTCCATGTTTATCCCTGTTGAAGATGGACATATTTACAGTCAGTTAACCAAAGACAAGGGTGTCCTCTGAGGCTATGTATGAAAGAAAGAACCCATGATCACACACGTCAGGTCCACGCACCTGCAACAGAACTAACAGGTTCCACTGAGCAGCAGCGGATGCTCCCCAGGGCTCGCTCCCACAGAGCTCTGTGCCGTCACTTACCACACTTTAATAATCTTTTCAGTGATAGTGACCCTTACTAGACTCTAAGCTCCTAGAAAGCAGGGACTCTTAATCATCTCTACAGTCTCCATGCTTAACAAAGTACCTAGTGTAGTCAGCCTTCCACCAACATCCAATGCATGGATGTAAAGTAAGAAATATAAGCAACACATTAGCCGGGGACATTATTTACTATCCGTTACAAGCAAAGTTTTAGATCAACTGAACTTTTCTTATGAATGGTATCAGATGATTCCGAAAGAAAAATGATCCTTAGGTAAGGTCTGGTTCTGACAAAAGCATTAGGAAAAATAAGTCATTCTTCCATTACCTGTGCAGGTGTGGGACAGGACAGCTTAGTAACAGGGCCCTGGGGAGAACAGAAACTTCTTTTCCTCTTTCCTCAGAAACGTCAGAAGTTAAAATTCTCTTCTGGGTGATATCTGCATCAGTTCCAGACATATTGCTGATTTTATTACGAAAACGAAGTGCTAAAGACAAAGGATATCCCCATTCCTCCGGACAGGAGGCCACAGACCAGCACTGCTTTACCCACGTGTATACACACGTGTCTTTTGTCCCAGGTGAAGACAGCGCCGCCCTCCCTTCAGTTCCATTTACACAACTCTTCTCTAAAGGTTCTTTGGATTTCGTGATCTGAGAATAAAGTTCATTTTCTTTATTCTTCAGTCTCTGTCCTGATAAACTTCCATATGTACAGATTTTGCCAGCTTTTTCAACTAGTTTGTCCTTTTTGGCTTTATTATTTTTTTCTGACAGTACTATAGATGACTCTGGCTTCTGGCTTACTTTACACAAAAAATGTACTGTAAATTCATGCTGAGATTTGGGCAGGCAAAGGTATGCGTGACCATCTAAAGATGATATCTTCACGGTGCCACTCTGCATACATATCATGCCATCATCAGTATCAAGACCGGGCCATCTTACTTCTGAGATGTCAGTGAAGATATGCTGAGTTGAGGGGAGAAAAAGGGATGGTATTTTCTGTTAACAGTCCAATTTTTCCATACATTTGATACTTACATATTACTTAAGAAAGCTCTTAAAGTTTTGTGTTCTACTACCTAGAAAGAATGAAAAATGTCAGCCTATATATGGTTTTCCAGAGAACACTTGATATTGTTAAGATTATTTCTTAGAAAAGTAGACATAAAACACACACACACACACACACACACACACTCTCTCTCTCTCTCTCTCTCTCTCTGACAAAAAGGACAGAAAAGAAGAAAAAGAAAAATCATCTTGGTTATATTTAATGTTAAACGTATTTTGATTTAAAGTGTACAATGCATCAGAGATAAATAGATTTGCAGCCCCTCTCCAAAAGTCTACTCTGAAAAAGAATATAAATGAGGGAAGACCAGCACTACGTATGAAAAGCAATCATAACTTAAATGGTATGGAACCAGCATAACAATCACTGACAGAACAATTTAGAGAACACAGAAACAGACTCAACCGTATCTCAAAATGTTACATACGATAACATAAGGTTTTCAAAACAAGGGGGAAAGGGAGAATTACATATTTAATAAATGGTACTGAAATTATTGAACAGCATTTGGGAAATGCTATCTCAAAGGATTATCACATGGATTAAATAGGATAACATGTATAAGGTACTCGTCCTACATAGCACCAGGTACAGCACACACTAAAATAAATTCCGGGTGCCTTAAAGGGTAACATTTAAAAAAATCGAATTACTCAAAGGTAAACTGATCTGGACCAACTGCAAACAGATTCATAACAGGTAACAGTGCCTGTTGCATCTTTTCATATAAGATAAAAATGGCAAGTGTAACATAACAGTCTTTTAATCAGTTAAGCTTGCCAATTTACACATTTCACCTTCCATTTATATAAAACCTTAGATTTGTGAAAACTACTGTCAAGAAAGCCTCGTAAATTTACAGTGCTATCTATGTGTACAGATGTTAGTGTGCTAAAATTAAGGGAAGTATTCATACCATTTGCAGCAACATGGATACAACTAGAGATTACTGTACTAAGTGAAGTAAGTCAGAAAGGGAAAGACAAATACCATATGCTATCACATATATGTAGAATCT
Source organism: Lipotes vexillifer (assembly GCF_000442215.2). Classification (NCBI taxonomy): domain Eukaryota; kingdom Metazoa; phylum Chordata; class Mammalia; order Artiodactyla; family Lipotidae; genus Lipotes; species Lipotes vexillifer. The sequence continues at coordinate 715,015 of NW_006788723.1, read as the reverse complement.
AAAGTATGGCACAGGGCTTCCCAGGTGGCGCAGTGGTTAAGAATCCACCTGCCAATGCAGGGAACACGGGTTTGAACCCTGGTCTGGAAAGATCCCACATGCCGCGGAGCAACTAAGCCCGTACGCCACAACGACTGAAGCCCGTGCGCCTAGGGCCCGTGCTCCATAACAAGAGAAGCCACCGCAATGAGACGCCCACACACCACAACGAAGAGTAGCCCCTGCTCACCGCAACTAGAGAAAGCCCATACGCAGCAACGAAGACCCAACGCAGCCAAAAATAAAACAAACAAATAAATAAATATAAATAAATAAAATGTGGCACAAATGAACCTATCTACTAAATAGAAACAGACTCACAGACATAGAGATCAGACTTGTGGTTGCCAAGGGGGAGGGGCAGGGAGAGGGATGGACTGGGAGTTTGGGGGTGGTAGATGCAAACTATTACATTTAGAATGGATAAACAACAAGGTCTACTGTATAGCACAGGGAACTATATCCAATCTCCTGGGATAAACCGTAATGGAAAAGAATATTAAAAAAAAGAATGTCGGGCTTCCCTGGTGGCGCAGTGCTTGAGAGTCCGCCTGCCGATGCAGGGGACACGGGTTCATGCCCCGGTCCGGGAAGATCCCACATGCCGCAGAGCGGCTGGGCCCGTGAGCCATGGCCGCTGAGCCTGCGCGTCCGGAGCCTGTGCTCCGCAACGGGAGAGGCCACAGCAGTGAGAGGCCCACGTACCGCAAAAAAAAAAAAAAAAAAGAATGTCTATATGTGTATAACTGAGTCACTTTGCTGTACAGCAGATTGGCACGACATTGTAAATCAACTATACTTCAATTAAAAAATTATAGGGCTTCCCTGGTGGCGCAGTTGTTGGGAGTCCGCCTGCCGATGCAGGGGACACGGGTTCGTGCCCCGGTCCGGGGGGATCCC
>NW_006788723.1:688055-713985 GCF_000442215.2 Lipotes vexillifer | reverse complement strand
AGGCCCCGAAAATGCAAAAAAAAAAAAAAAAAAAATTATAAAAAAAAGGTTAAGGGCAGTATTCATTGATGGCAAAGCTGCTTTATAAGGATGGTCAGTTCAGACAATTCTTTTTTCTAGAATTAGACAACCTAATGATCCTACTGCAGCATCAGCAGTAAGTTACGTAGTTTCAACGAATACTGCGTAACCACTCAAAAGATACAGTGGATGGACTTCCTTGGTGGCACAGTGGTTAAGAATCCACCTGCCAATGCAGGGGACACAGGTTTGATCCCTGGTCCGGGAAGATCCCACATGCTGTGGAGCAACTAAGCCCGTGCGCCACAACTATTGAGCCTGCGCTGTAGAGCCTGTGTGCCACAACTACTGAAGCCCGTGCACCACAACTACTGTGCGCCACAAATACTGAAGCCCGCGTGCCCTAGAGCCCATGCACTGCAAATACTGCGGCCACATGCTGCAACTACTGAAGCCCATGAGCCTAGAGCCCGTGCTCCCCAACAAGAGAAGCCACCGCAATGAGAAGCCTGTGCACCGCAACGAACAGTAGCCCCCGCTCACCGCAACTAGAGAAAGCCCGCGCACAGCAACAAAGACCCAATGCAGACGTGGAAAAAAAAAAAAGATACAATGGAAAAAATGGCCTTGTAAACTAAGTTATTAGCTTACAATTTTTCTTAACTCCTTTGCCATGAGACAATACAACAGAAAATTACTCAGTAAGCAGGCAAGCATCATGACTGTAGCAGAAAGTGATTAAGAGACACAATCTTCAGAGTCAGATAGACTGGGTTCAGATCCTGACTTTGCCACTTAGAAAATTTTCATGGACATATTAGGTAAACTCTCTGAGATTTAGTTCCCTCACCTGTAAAAAGGGGTTTGGTAGGTAGCCAATACACCTGGTTTTGATTGTTTGGACATCCATTTTGATCAACAGGTACCCATGCCATACTGGTGTTATTAAATATTTTTAATACTATTCCTAGTTCTTGGCACATAGTAAACCCTTAAGAAATGATGGTTATTATTACTCCTAGAAGTTCAAAATAGAATAAAATGTGTATACTCATAAGTAATTACACATCTGTACTACACATTAACAAATAACTACACATAAGCTACTTAAAATGGCCACAAAATTTGTTAATTTTGACACCTCTGAGAATAAATAAGTCACCAACCTGTAAAGTTCTGAGTATAATCCTCTTCTACAAAAAAAAAAGGCAGAGAGTCATCAGAAAATCTACAAACAATAAATGCTGGAGAGGGTGTGGAGAAAAGGGAACCCTCTTGCACTCTTGGTGGGAATGTAAATTGATACAGCCACTATGGAGAACAGTATGGAGGTTCCTTAAAAAACTAAAAATACAACTACCATATGACCCAGCAATCCCACTACTGGGCATATACCCTGAGAAAACCGTAATTCAAAAAGAGTCATGTGGGCTTCCCTGGTGGCGCAGTGGTTAAGAATCCACGTGCCAGTGCAGGGGACACGGGTTCAAGCCCTGGTCTGGGAAGATCTCACATGCCGCGGAGCAACTAAGCCCGTGTGCCACAACTACTGAGCCTGTGCTCTAGAGCCCGTGCTCTGCAACAAGAGAAGCCACTGCAATGAGAAGCCTGCGCACCACAACAAAGAGTAGCCCCCACTCGCCACAACTAGAGAAAGTCTGTACGCAGCAACGAAGACCCAATGCAGCCAAAAATAAAATAAATTAAAAAAAGAAAAAAGAAAAAAAGAGTCATGTACCCCAAGGTTCGTGGCAGCACTATTTACAACAGCCAGGACATGGAAGCAACCTAAGTGTCCATCGACAGACGAATGGATAAAGAAGATGTGGTACATATATACAATGGAATATTACTCAGTCATAAAAAGAAACGAAATTGAGTTATTTGTAGTGGGGTGGATGGACCTAGAGTCGGTCATACAGAGTGAAGTCAGAAAGAGAAAAACAAATACCGTATGCTAACACATATATATGGAATATATATGGAATCTAACACATATATATGCTAACACATATAAATGGTTCTGAAGAACCTAGGGCAGGACAGGAATAAAGATGCAGACATAGAGAATGGACTTGAGGATGCAGGGAGGGGCAAGGGTAAGCTGGGACGAAGTGAAAGAGTGGCATGGACATATATACACTACCAAATGTAAAATAGATAGCTAGTGGGAAGCAGCCGCCTAGCACAGGGAGATCAGTTCGGTACTTTGCGATCACCTAGAGGGGTGGGATAGGGAGGGTGGTAGCGAGACGTAAGAGGGAGGGGATATGGGGATATATGTATATGTATAGCTGATTCACTTTGTTATACAGCAGAAACTAACACAACATTGTAAAGCAATTATACTCCAATAAAGATGTTAAAGGGAAAAAAAAGGCAGAGAGAGAAACTATATAACTTCTGTGTCTCAATGTGCAAAATATCAAAACACCCTAGTCTGTGGAAATATATAGGCCTACGTGTTCTATAGCAACATGTCTATGCTCAAAGTGTCATGAAGAAAAATACTAAATATTAAACTACCTGTTTGTAATTACTTGTCCTCAAATATTTGTTTTAAAAATGAAGTTTAAAAAATATTACCTTTTTCCTTTCAGAAGGTATGATGCTTTCAGATAAAAAAGGGCAAGTAGCAAAGGAGTTACGGAAATCTAGGGCTCGCTGTAGCTGCTCCTACAAAAGGAAATATAAAGTAATTTTAAAAAATGATTTGAAAATCAATTTAGAATGACAGTGATCCGGAATACTAACTACTTTCCATATTCTGGCCACCTCAACAATATTTTAGTATTAAAAAGAGTAGTTTTTGTGTCATCTTTACTTACTCGGTATGTGCTAATAACAAAGTGTGTCCTTTGGCGAATTCTTTCTGGTTGTTGTAAAGGATGTGCTGAAATAGGAGGTGCTTTTTCAAATAAAAATTCAGAGCCACAGGGAGAAAGCTGCAATCTGGAGCCATCAACATATTGTACTTGCACTGAGTCATCTTCATAAAGTACTATTTGCACTTCAGCTGCCATTATTGTGACTATGGCTAAAATGTCCTTCCAAGGCAAAGGCTGAGAAAATAAGAAATACAGTAGCACCAAAGAGTTCTCTTCATGTACAAAAGTTCTATCAAAATAAGTGGATGAACATAAGCAAAACACAAAATTGCCATTGCATTTACTTTTGTTGAATGAAAAGTGATTATCTTGCTATACATGCTTATGTGATCTGAATGCCTTCATTAACCCCAAGGGCTCTACTTCAGTGTGGAAGATAACTGAGAGGGAGACGGCCCACCAAGTTATAAATGCCCTTATCATTTTAGTAGCTTTACTTCTGAAGTTTAACTTCTGAAAATTGTATGCTCAGTATCTCATTTCAAATAACAAGCAAATTCCATCTTTGTAAAAAGAATACAGCAAATCATTTGTAGGACATGTAAAAGGCAGGCCAAAAGTAACTATTAGGCCTGAGGGAAAAGCACACCTGGATTCTTGCCCCTAGCCTGGCATTAAGTAGATCCATGTCACGACTCAGAAAGCTAATTAACCAGCTAGTGTCTTAGATTCATCCTTATTTCATTGAATTCAATTTCCTCTTCTTTACCTCTGAAATGTCTCTGTATTTTCATGTACGCTTTCCATATAGGTATGACGGAAGGGGAATGGAGGGCTGGGTTCCAACTCCACTAGCTCATAGCTATAAACCACAGGTTGGCTGGGTTGGTTGTTTCCTTATTTGTAAAATGGGGGTAACAGGATCGTTGTGAAGATTAAATGAGACAACATGTATGACAGCGCCAGTAGTGTGAATGTTGGCTTGTACGAGCTCAGTAAATTTTATGATTCTTTCTAAAACTAACTCCATCCCCTTCTAGGACATCATCTCCTTCTGTTACTCAGGTGATAAAGTTTCACCTGTCAGAAAAAAAAAACTTTCCATAGATACCACTTTCCCCAGGTTACCTCTATTTCCTACCAATAAACTTCTCAGGTATAGTATCCACTCAGGGTCAGCTTTCTCTCCCAACAATCTTCAATGAATTGCAATCCAGCTTTCTCCTCCACCTCTCTACTGAAATTGTTTCACAACGGTTACTAGTATCTTCCTATACCCAATGACTTCAGTCTTCACCCTACTAAACTGGTCAACGTGTGACAATGTTGTCTATCTTCCCTTGCACCAAACTTCCTCTGCCTTTTATTTTTAAAAAAAAAGGGTGGGGGGTGCGCCATGGTCCCTCCTCCACCACCCCCTCTATATCTATTGCTCTTTTTAGTTTAATCATTCCTTTTCTTCACCATTCTCTCAAATCAAGGATTCATCAGCACCTGACCTTAGTTAGCCCCCTTTTCATCTCTTCTTACTAGATACACTCATGTTGCTTTTATGCCCACCCTTGCTTTTTAAAAAAAATCTTACCCCCTTTCAATGTATATAATTAGCTATATATGATATAGCCTATAATCTTTTGCAGAATATGTCAGCATATAAGTAAATATTAAACCAATATTAAATGATCTCTCCTGAGGAAATTCACACAACTTTAATCATTTTCTTTCTCTAGAGAACTTCCAGATCTACCTGACCTCTCCAGAGCTTCCAGTTGCCAGCAGGACGTCTCTTCATGTCCCTGTTCCACAGATACATCAAACTCCACATGACTAAAATGGAACTTAATCACTCCCACCAAAAGCAGACTTCAGTAATACCCCCTAATTCACTTTCACCCAACTCCCTGGAGGCCAGTCTACAAACAGTAGCTAGAGGGACCTTTTAAAATAAAAATGAGATCTAACCCTTCTTGACTTACAACCCAACATTTGCACTTAGATAAAACCTGAATACTTTAAAAAAAAATTAATTTATTTCATTTATTTATTTTTGGCTGCATTGGGTCTTCTTTGCTGTGCACGGGCTTCCTCTAGTTGCAGTGAGCGGGGGTTACTCTTCGTTGTGGTGCGCAGGCTTCTCATTGCGGTGGCTTCTCTTGTTGCGGAGCACAGGCTCTAGGCACACCGGCTCAGTAATTGCGGCTCACGGGCTCTAGAGCACAGGCTCAGTAGTTGCGGTGCATGGGCTTAGTTGCTCCGTGGCATGTGGGATCTTCCCAAACCAGGGCTCAAACCCGTGTCCCCTGCATTGGCAGGTGGATTCTTAACCACTGCACCACCAGGGAAGCCCCAAACTCAAATTCTTAACCACAGCCTATAAAAGCCATACAACCTGCCCCCATCTACCTCTCCAATGTCATCTCCTAACCCTCTCCTCCTTGTTCAGGACAACTTAGCTACGTTGGCCTTTTTAATGTTTTTTTAAGAAAGCTGTATCACATGTCAGAACCTTTGCACTGTTCCTTCCGCCTGGCATGTCCTTTCCCTGGCTCATCACATGGCTGGTTCTTTGGCACCGTTAATATCTCAGCACAAATATCTAACTTCCTCAAAGGCCTAACTTGACCAGTTAAAGTTGTTCCCAACCATCTCCCAATCACTTTTTAACCATTTCATTGTTTTTCTTCATAATATCTATTACTATCAGAACTGTTCTATTTATTTACTTGCTTTTAGTCTTTTCCCACTAGGACATAAACTCAATCAGAGCAGGGCCCTCACCTGTCTTATTCACAGTTCTATCCCTGGCACCTAAAACAATACTTGGCCAATAATAAGGGTGCAATAAATTTTTTTTAATGATAAATATATAAGTAATATATAAGAATATATAAGTGAATTTTTAAATTCTTGCTCCTCCTGAATTTGCAATTTGAGTTAATGGCATCTCAATGTTAGCAATATTTGATTTCTCAGTGTTTCCCTTTACATCCAAGTAACAAGTCCTGTTGATTTTGTCAGTCTCTCCCATAAATCTGGCTCCTCCTTTTCCTATTTCAGGCCTCAACTTTCCCCTCCATTCCTGTAAACTGTCTGGGACCTTTTTCCAATTTTTCCCCTCTCCAATCCATTTCCAGTACTGCCCTCACAAGTAACTTTCCACAACCCGACCATACCAACTGCTTTACATCACTTGTCTACATACCTGTTAAACGGCAATAAATATTCATAGCAATAAATATATTTATATTGCAGCTATACATATCATATATATGCATGATATCAACTTGCTATTTCTGAAAAAAACAAGTGCAGATACACAGTTGGAAAACATTTTCTGATAACAATTGGAAAAAGGTCTTTATCTTTAGACAAGTTTTTTTTTTTTTTAACTGCTCATTGGGGTATAATTGTTGTTTAGATTATTTAAATAATCAAGCATACATAAGAAACAGTAGAAATGTCTAAAGTTCCTGGCATCATAAAAAAAATAATCCAGCTCCAACCTAAATTTCCAGCCTCATCTCTACTGTCTTATTCCTGTTTGTGTTTTCACTACCCAGCACATTACGTCCGAGTACATTTAACGATCAAAAAGCCACAAGTTTGTTCCTGACATAAACGGGAACCTCATTTTTCAAAATGCGCTATCTAGTTACAGAAAAAGCCTCATCAAAATAACAACCAACATCTTAAACTCACACAGCAAGCAGTTCTGAGCTGAAAAGTCGTGGAAATGAGGAGAATCAACGGCCCTTGTGCTTAATTTGCCAAAATGGTCGGGGTAGAAACGTCTGCGCCTGCCCACGACTGCTTCTCGAGGAATTTGTCTTGAGTTTAACAAAATACCAGCAAGTTATGTTTCTCGATGAAAGAAAACAATCATAACCGAGAGGAATAAGGCCACAGGGAGAGTATTTGGCGGTCTTTCGTCGAGTCAGAGGAGCGGAGGAGCAGCGGCAGCAGCAGCAACAGCTGTGACCCCCGAGAGGAAGCAAAGGCAAACAGCTGCAATTCAAACCTTCCCGCATCCTAGAAAAGCCGTCCCACTTTACAAATGAAGACAGGAAGTCCCGACCTGACCGCGCCCTCCGCTCGCATCGGGGGGCGGGACCGGAAGTAGGGGAGGCGGGGGCTCCCAGTCCGGAAGCTGGTCAGCTCCTCTCCGGTTTTTACTTCCGGTACCCCGCAAGGAGCTGGTCTGACCTGGTTGTTTCAAGCCTGGTTGGGACTTGCATTTTGATGGTCTATCCGAGATAGCTACAGAGGTATAATTTAGTGGAGTAATGCTTATTTAAATAATCTAAGCAATTATACGTCAATAAAGCCGTTAAAAAAATTGGGCAAAGATAGAGACCTTCTTTTCCTAGTTTGTATCAGAAAATGTCTTTCAGCAGTTTCTCTGCACCTTTTAAATCTTTTTCTACAATGGCAAGTGGACGCGTCTGCTATATTTATTTATTTCCATTAAAACAAGTATTTATGGAGAGCCTTTTACGTGCTGGGCGTGCTGGGGATAAAGCAGCGAATGAGACCCAGGGTTGAGGATGGGGGCTAGAGACTAACTGGAAAGAAACGACTGGACAATAATTTGATCACAGTTGTGATAAGTGTTCCTAAGATAAAATACAGAGGTCTGTGGGACTATATAGTGGGCAGACCTAACCTAGATGAAGAAATATTTTCACTGAAATCCAAAGGCTAAGTAGGTGTTAGCCAAGTAGAGGGGGAAAGTGTTTCAAGCAGAGGTAACAGCCTTGTGTTAAGGCTCTGAGGCCCAAAGGAAAGATCTGGTCTCTTAAAAGGGCTGAAAAAAAAGCCAGTTTGGTTTAAGAATGATTAAAGAGAAGAGAGAGGCTCTTCTTAGGGGAGAGAAGCCTGAAATTGGGCTATAGAGGTAGGTAGTACAGATTTATGAATTATGGACTTTATCTTAATAGTGGTAAACTATTACAAGGGCTTTAAGCAAAAGGTAGCAGCACTAAGGGATTGAAGTATAGCTCCTTAAATTCATCTCCATTTTTAAAAGTCTGATATGCAAGTTGACCTCAGTCTTATGTAAAGTGTAATAAGGGCATCCTCAGACAGCCATGTTTTCATTGATCTGTAACATCAGTTTTATTACACAGTGCTAATTTAGGTCCTATCCAACTCCCACCTTTTCCCCCTCCATTGTATAAGAACCTCCTCTATATAAATTCTGTCTACTACAGAGGGGTTTTGTGGTGCTTTTCATACTTTAGAAAAATTCCTGGAACTGCTGAATAGAGAGTGGATTGTAGGATATGAGAACAGACGTGTGGAGCCCAGTAAAAGGCTTTTGAAAGAGCAACAGGAGAGATGACGGCAGTTCAGACTCAAGACTGGACAGTGAGAATGGAGAGCATAGCTCCAAGAAATATTTAGGAGATCAACTCTTTGGTCTTGGGGATGATTTAAGAGTAGGAATTAAAAACAATTCCAGGGGTTTCTGATTGGAGAAAGTGAGTAGGTGTCAGTGCCATCAATGAGAGGGGAATGTAAGAAGAGTAAATTTAGGGAATAGTATGACAAATTTTGTGAGACCTCCCAGTGGAAACAAGTTAGTAAAGGTCTAGAATCAGGAGATTAGAAATAAATATGGAGGTCAATGGTGATAGATGCTAACTGAAGCTTCAGGAGAAGATGAAATAGTCCAAGGATATTGTGACATGAGAAACGAATGCTTACGAACGAGCTTTGAGGAACACCAGTTCTTACAGATTAGGTAAGGGAAAAGAATCCCCCCAAACACTGAGAAACAGCACAAAAGCTAGAAAGCAAGCTATTGTATTCTAGATGCCTGGGTGTATTCAATTTTGGTCTTGCCTAGAGAACAAGCTAAAGAATGAAGTCTTTATTCAAACTTAATGACATGGACGTCATTATTGACTAATGAGGTCTGTTGTATATAGTGGTGGCAGAAGCTATAGTGGGTTTCAAGAGCAAATGGGTAAGGAAATGGAAAAAAAATGGGAAAACACTTGAGAAGTTTGACTAGGAAGCGAAGATCGGACTGTAATTGGAGAGAAATGTAAGGGCCAGATTTCTTTTGATGAGAGGAATGGCATGGTCAACAGCTCATGCAAAGGGCCGATGCAGAAAGATTTTTTTTTAAAATTACAGACCAAGTAACAATAGAGTTCACGAGAGAGAGGGCATGGGATTCAAGCACATGTTGAATAACTGGTTTTTAATAGGTGGAGGGATACTTCTTATACAGGAAGAGGAGGAATGGAGTACAGGCAGATGCATTTGTATACATTTGTCCGGTGGCTTTTTTTTTTTTTTTCCAGTGAAGCAAGTCTTTAGGGAATAAAGGGGCAAGCAGAGTAGAGAGGGTTTGAATTAAACAAGAGAATGAAGAAATAGTAAGATTACAGGCAGCACTGACAGCCTAAATGAAGGTGGTGACTATGAATTTATAGCAGTACAAACCTACCGGAAACATGACCTCCAGATGCTTGGATGCAGCAGCAGTGTCCAGTTCATCCAGGGCTGGCATTTTGCTAGGCTTACACAATAGAGCAGTAGCATACATGACCTTAAATTATTTACATCTGCTAAAGTCTAGTCAGCCGAAGAACACCAGGCTCAAGCCTGTAGTCTGACAAAATATTTGACATGTAAGGAAGGAAGCACACTTCAGAGGAAACACAAATGGTGCTCTCCACAGGGGGAGGAGGGCGTCATCATTGTAAGGTTTGGGTCCCTGCTGAAGAATTCTGAGGAAGCTCTAAGGGAAGAGAGACCACTTCCTGTTTGGATGCTGTTTCTGCACAGGATTAGAAGCAGGGTTTAACTGAGGGACTGGCTGTTATCAAGAGGTGAGTGCAGTTTAGCAATTGGGTATCCCCAGTAAAAGATGGGTGAGGATAGCAAAGCAGGTCTGGAGGCATCACTGTTAACAGAGCAGTGGTCACACAAAGAGGTGGTCATGGCCTTGGGGAAAAATGTTTCCTGTTAAATTTGCAGCTGGCTTTACCTGTGTCTGTCCTCCCAGACCAATTAATAGGCAGGGCTACTTCCTTCTTTTTCCGTATGAGCTAATTTTCAGTCCTTCAGTCCTGGACAGGTTTTTACTCTTTTACACCAAGCATCCTCTCTCGATAAATGTGACGATTTTTTTATTAAACAAATTACAACTTAATCCGTACTCTACTGTCCTCCCTATAGGTAAGATTGAATGAAATACCTAATCATAGAATTGCCCCTGCTTCCTGACAGCATCTAAGCTAGAGTGTACCTCCGGTTTCTTAGGCCCTCTCCCAAATTATCCAACCAAAGCCCAAATCCTTTAAGTTTTGAACACCCTCTTACCGACATACCCCACAGTTCCCCATGGTGTATATTCTGCCTCACAACAAGTACTAAACCCAGCACATTCAGGTACAGGTGTGGTCCTGATAGTCTTTGGCTGAAGAGCACTGACAATACAGAGGGTCTGCGTTGATGACACAACTGCCAGGTTCAGACTAATATTTGCACTTTGTTACCAGACACAAGACTAACATTCACTGGCACCTTTGTGTCCTTGCTCATTAAAGATTTGTACTAATAGTCCCTGTTACAAAAGACTTACTGATCCATATTTCTGTTGAAGATATGGCAATCCTAAAGGCCAACTATCATGGCACACGGCCAACTCTTCCTTTCAGTATGTACTGTTGCAGCTTTAAAGCATGTCCACACATTCTTTGAAGGCCTTCTATCTGATACAGCTTTATAGCGTCTCACTTAGAACCAAGACACTGTAGCAGAAGTAATGCTGCACGCAGCTTCCAAGGCAGCTTCTTCCAGGTCTTTTGCAATGGCCCCTCAACACCCAGCTGCCATGTTGCAAGAAGCCCAAGCCATGTGGACAGGCCTTGTGTAGGTGGGTCTGGTCAAGTGATGGCTTCAAGTCATCTCAGCCTGGTCATCAGCCTTGTGAGTCAAGACGACTCCAGATGATTAGAGCCACCAGCTGTTGGAGCCACCCCTCATCCTTAGTTTTCCCAGCCGAGGCCTCAAAACACTGCAGGATAGAGAAAAGCCACCCCTATTGTACCCTGTCCAAATTCCTGAGCCACAGAAGCATGAGCATAATAAAATGCTCATTGTTTGAAGACACTAAGTTTGGGTAGTTACTTAAGTAGCACTAGTAATTGTAACATACTGATCCTGTTGGTAGTCGTTTTGAGTACAGCAGTAGTTGGTGACAATGAGCTAGCAGAGAAAACTGGGTGGTTATGCACAGAGCGACTGGGCAAAGTTTAAAGTATATTCAGTTAGCATATTCGTGGCCCCAGTCTAATGTCGGGCCCCTTCCCCACACCCCCCCTCCCCCCTATCCCTCAGACTTACAGTGAGCACAATCTTTAGAGAACTGCAGATTAAAGTACTAGCCACCATGTTAGGAGCCATTCTGAAAAAAAGAATTCTGACTATTAGAATTTCCAAAAGCCCCAATTACATATATATTTCTCTTTTATAATAAGGACGCTAAAGAATTTTAATGTTTTATAATTGCTGGGTTTTTCCTGAGTAGATGTATATGTTATTGAAACTCTTGTTCAAAGAATATCTTCTATCCTAGTATAGTTTCTCTGATTTCAAATCTGAACTTTATGATGTCATGTAAAAAAGTTCAACAGAAGCTCTTTAAAATACCAGGATACCACTCCAAAAACTTAGAGGAAACAAAACTATTTAAATTTTATTTTTAAAGTCTAATTTTAATCCAGACCAAACAAACAAGCAGAAAAGTGAGAAAGCTGATTGTATAGGCAGACACAGATGTACCAAATGTAAAACAGTGGGTTATTAACAGAACTATTTACATGCATATTTACAAGCAATCCTTTTGTACATTAAGTTTTACTTTTAGTTAGTTGGAAAAAGATTTTTGACATTGGTAAAAATATTAATTAGGTAGGGCTGAGGTGGTACCACATTATAGTAATAAAAGTATTAGAAAAGTGATTCTCAAGGTATAGCAATTATAAAGCAGATGAAAACTTGAGTGACAAAGATCTAGTAAAATTCTCTAGTAAAAAAGTCAATGCAACTCATGCTATAAAACAAAAATGAGAAAGTCATATAAATAAAGCAGAATAATGTTCCAGGCTTTAGGGTAGTGAGGTTACATGAAAAAAAAAACAATTCTAGAATTGCAATAAATCCTCAGTGAAGAATCTTGGTTGTTTAGTTGGGAGTTCTTAGTCTTTTTTTTAATCCATTTTAAAAGCCCTTGGTTTCAAATAGCATCTGGATATGTGAATCAGTTGTTAATGATATATTCTAAGACTTCAGTGCTAAAGATATTCATGATTCTGATTCATATTTGAAACTCAATTCATTGAGACACTAAATGTAAAACTAAGTGAAAGCTATAATACTCATATCTAAAAAAGGATGCTACATTTTGCAGTAATATGTATTTCCAGGCTAAGAATTTTTCCCTCAAGAAAAGTAGAATTTAAAGGATAAGCTTCTAACCAGCTAGCAAAATTTACTTTCGACATTTTTCATTTTTTTCAAAATCGATTTTATTGCAGCCAAAACAGTGGAATTAACTGTACATAATAAACTATTATATATATATACACATTTTAAGTTATAGGGAATAAAGTTTATTTTGGCAGAGAGTGTTAAACAAAATTAAAGTTGCATACATTAGTAACATAACTCAACATCCTTAATTTGGTATAAGTGTGACACATTTTCTTGCTTTTCTGTGTTCTGCTAAATCACCATAACCTAAACTGCTTTATAAAATTGATATGCTGAAATTTAATTTTACTGTTTTCGCTTACGCTCTGATTCCAAACAAAACTTTTCATAAGCTTCTTCTATCTCTGGGTCCATCTCATCATCAATATCATCCAAGTATCTGTGAAAGAAGCATATATGACAAGTTTAATGTTTTTTAATTCAGAAAATGTCTAAGATACTACGCCATGAAAGTATGTGTCTCCCCACCCGCCATGACCCTTTCTACCAACATGTGACAAAACTATCTTGTTAATCCTACCAATTGCTGATGGGTCTTTCTCCTTCTTCCTCCCCCATTTCTAGTACAAGGCCATATGTTGAAATGCCACAAGTTCATTAGAGCAAAGAGAATATAATGCTTACCAAACAAAACTTTAGAGGATAACCTGAAATTCAATGCCAAGGACAACTTTAATTTCCAGTAGTGTACTCTCGGCAGGGCTGAACCTTCCTAATTGTGCTTGGAAGCACATCCCTGTATTTTTTTCTATTAAACTAGTACATAAAAGTATGTTAACATTAGAAAATCTTACACTGACTTATAATTAAAATGTTACTACTTAGAGACAGAATAAAGGTGGTTCATTTTTTTTTTAAACCTACAACACATGAGATATGAAAAACTGAAGTCACAGAATTTATTTCCACCCTCCACTTATGAAGAGGAGAATCCAAGTAGCATGTCCAAATTCACATGAATTGTTAACAGAACTGGAACTAAACCTCACAAGTTCTTGGTCCTTCCATATACAAAAGGCAGTACAATCTAATGATAAATGAGTAATACAGTAAAAGTTTATTTTATTACAAAGAATGGCAGATGAAGATTGAGAGATGAGAACAGGATTGTAATTTATATATGTCTATCAGTCCAAACATTTTTATATAATTATCTATGTTTTAATTTTAATCGTTTAACAGCTAAGATTTGAGCCTTTTACTATGTGCCAGGGGCTGTCTCAAGTATTTATGTATCTCATTTAGTTACCGCAAAAAAAAAAAAAAAAAAACCTAATTGTTTGAATATGCTACATTAATAGTTTTTCCACCTTAACTATATTTAATTTTCAGAACCATAGTGTTTTCTCTAATATGATTTTCTGAAAATTTTTGGTAAATACTACATATATACCACTATAACACCATTAAATCAAAATGCACGTTCTTTCATCATCTTTTCTAGTCTAAACTCCATCTACAAACTGTGGCCACAGAAATTTCACAAAGAAAGCAGCTAAAGATGAGAATTCCCTGGCAGTCCAGTGGTTAGGACTCCACACTTCCACTGCAGGGGGGCCGGGTTCAATCCCTGGTTGGGGAACTAAGATCATGCTGGCAAGCCACGCGGCATGGCCAAACAAAGCAAAACAACCCCCCCATAAAAAAAAAAACCCAAAACCCCCCAAAAAAGAAAGCAGCTAAACAGAACTTACGGATCACCACCCCCTGATAAATCTGTTCCATTTTCTTCATAATCTGGAAAAAAGTCTTCTCTTTCAAGTAACTCTTGATATTTCTCTTGGTAATCTACAAAAAATAAAAAATTTTAATGCTGAAAAATATTCATATGAAATGGCCAGTTATCCCTAAAATTTTTTTTAATATTATGGCTTTTCATTTAAGCAGATACATTTAAATAACAGTAAGGTTCCAACTACATATTTAAGAATATCTTTTACAAAACTTATATTCTAATTGGCTTGCTTTATCTCTCCCCGCCCCCAAAATATGCTCATAAATTATACAGTTGGCCCTTTAGGGTCACTGACCCTCCACACAATCGAAAATCCACATATAACTTAGCCCGCCCTCCTTACACACGTTTCCTTTGTATTTGCGATTCAACCAACCCTGTCTAAGTACTGTAGCACATATTTAGTGAAAAAATCCACATATAAACAGACCTGTGCAGTTCAAACCTGTGTTGTTCAGGGGTCAAATGTATATTTAATATTCCTCTAAATATAAGATGGAAATCAAAGCCACTATGAACATAACAGAGTACATTTCACACCCAGTGTGCATGCTGTTTACATTCTCTGCTGCTTCTTTCCATCAGACAAGATATTGTTCTAACTTGTTGGGGAAGAACATGTTTCTTCCACACTACTGTTTTTCCTTCCACAAGGAGGGATTTCAATCAAACCTCCTAGTTTCTGGCTCCCCCATTACTCCTTCCCAAGGAGGTAAAGTGAGCTACCTGGCTAGCAGGTAAGAGCCATCATTGCTTGAAGTTTCTCAATCAGAGGAGGCTAACCTAGCAAATGTTCTGAGCATAGGAGATTTTCTTTTCTTCCCTCTCCTCAGAGACAGCTGGAACATAGATACCTGATAAATGTTTCAGCTATACTAACTTTCCCTTGGTTGGGCTCTTCTAAGGCAATAACAGGTGATATTATAGCTCTCCATCTGCCAACTATCTTAAGCAGAGTTACCGAGTATCTTTTAAGATTAGCATGTGTGTATGAAGTCCTTACCTCTGAATAATAAAATGGGTCAGTGTATATTAAAACTAGTTATCTTACAAGTTAGTTTCTTGTGAACAACAGCTACCTCAAATTTCGAGAGGATGATGTAATTACATTTAACTAGATAGAGACCATGTTTTCCAAGACTGTCAGTCTCCATAAAACTCTAATTCTAGCTTAAAGGGTTAGTGATATTTTGATACCCAATCTTGGCAATTTGGAGACAATTTTAACTATAAAACCCTCCTGCAACAAATACTTAAGGCAACAAATAAAACATTCTTCTAAATGTACGAATGAGTTCACACACACAATCAAGTCACCAAATGACAGAAACGAGAAGGGAACTGAAAGCCATACATAACTACTGCAGCTGGGAGGCTGATAGACCAGGTGGTATTATGAACAAAGGGCTTCGATTTTAAAACCCACAGAAGGTCAGAAAGCAAGGCCTTGAGTCCATGTGAAACAGAGAGATGGAATTCATGCCCCAAATCCATCTCACCAACACAAAGGCTGAACATTCAAAGAACTGGTATTGCAAGCAAAAGGTAAACCAAGGAAAAACAAAAAACACCTCGGTGGCAAAGGGAGATGGCAAAGAAGCTTGGTTGTCTCTGCCTGGGTTTGGAGTAAGGACAGAAGTACTCTGAAGAAACTGGTTCCCCAGAGAATTTTTAACAGTGGGCCTGCACTTCAAATTTCTATTATCCACGTAAAGAATCCCTACGACAAGAAAACAGAAACTTGTTCCAAGCCAGTATTACCCCTGTGGCTCCTGGCACAAGCAAATATAAACCCCCCTTTGGAGAGATGTTCCTACAATCCAAGCCACAAGTTTTCATAAACAAAAACAAACAGGCAGTTAAAATGCTGGAGCTGTCATGAAGGGCCATAGTATATGCAACTTCAAATGATTTAGAAAAAAAAAAGTGAGTGTGGAGAGAACAAATGAAAAATGGAGTAAACTGTTGAAGGTACAACTGAGTAAAAGGTAGATGGATGTTCTTTGCACAGTTTTTATTTTTATAACTTTACTGTAAGTTTGAAATCACTTCCCCCAAAAAGTTTAAGAAAGACAGTTAAATATGAGATTGCAAAAAAAGAACACAACATAAATCATTTTGTATATGACAATTAGAAATAACAGTAGGGTTAGAATTAAAAGAAAACAAAAATATGAAGCAAAAATAAGCATGTTTAGAATGATGAGAAAAAAAGGACTCAAAACTTTAAGATCAAGATACTTTGAACAAAATGCAGAAACAAAATTCAGTTTGAAAACCAAATTGAATTTCTATAAATAAAATAGCCACTAGAAATAAGTAGGAGAAACAGATTGGACAAAGATGAAGATCGAAGAACCAAAATGAATCAAGGTAGCCTCAAAGAATAAGGAAAGAAGGAAAATTTGTCTCACCAGACATAGCAAGATTTACAGTAGGTAAGAATAATTAAGAATGCAGTATTGGTGTCAAGACAAACAAGAAGAAAGATCCACATTCATGGACACAGGAATAAGACACTCTATAGGGAGTTACATGGTACACAGAGGAATGTTTTGTCCAAGAGAGGAAGGATGACCTGTTGCTGAGATGAGTAACTATAGAATATTTAAGTCCTACCATTTACCACATATAAAAACTAGCCAGATGGATTAAACACCTAAATATAAAAAGCAACAAGGTTTAGAAGACAATGGAATTTGATCATAGTAAGGAAACTAAGTCACAGAGAGCACAAACAAGACTTTAACACTCAAAGCTTCTATGTGACAACACATGAAATGGAAAGACAGCACATACTGGGAGAAACTAAGGATCACTTTCCAGGCCATGTAAGTAATTACAAATCAGTAAGAAAGACAAATGATCCAATAGAAATACAGGCAAAGGACACAAACAGGTGATTCTCAAACAAAGAAATCAAGAGGTCAACAGAAACATGAAAAGAAATTCACTACCACTAGTAGGGAAATAAAAGTTTACAATTTCATACAAACAGACCGACAAAAAAATCGGTCTGGTATCAATAAGTGTTGCCAACAATGGGAAATAGGAACTTTCACATGTTGCTGGTGGGAATATTAAGCGGTATAATCATGATGGAAAGCAGTTTAGCAACATTTAGTGAAGCTGAAGATGCATATAGCCTATAATGTAACAATTCTACTTCGTTACCCTAAAGAAATTCCTGCATGTGCACAAAGATTCTTAAAGATGTTTGCACAGCACTGTGGGTAGTAACGAGTGTGAACCAACCAACCATCCACAAGTGGGAGGGGATCTATAAACTGTGGTTTACTCTGAGTAGGTTATTATTTGGCATTTAAAATGAATGAACTAAAGCTATATATATATCAATCAACATGAACACCAAAAATACTGAATAAAAAATAAGTTGCAAAAAGATGTGCACAATAAGGTACCATTTAGGTTAATACTGCTGTGTATGGTAACACCTATCATTTACAGTCATACACGAAGTAAAAAGACAGCACAAGGACACCAATGTCAGGACAGTAATTACCTCTGTGGGGGGAAGTTACGGAAGGACTGGACTTGAAGGTGAGGTATCAATTATAGAAACAGAATGGTTATTACTATCTATAAAGGGTTTTATTTCTTTGAAAAGACCCAAAGTATATATTGATAAGTGAAATTGGTTCAATCTTGACAGTGAATCAATATGCCCTTTTTTGTGTGTGGTTTTAATATTTTTGAATATTTCATAATTTAAAATTGAGAAGTTAAGCGGTTCTTCTTTCTACCCCTTTGTGCTAGAGGCATAGGACAGTCAGTGCCTGCTATCCAGAGGAAACAAATGGGAAAATTCTGATAAGCTGGTTGTAAGTTTGTTCAAAGTGGGGAAATGTTCTCTTGCTCACAGTGCAGTTCTGTTTATCAAAATTAAAGCACTCATTCTACGAAACGGCTCTTTTCTGGGAAGGGAAGTGTGCAGAGATTTAGATTTTAATTAACTGACCCACCAAATATTAATAAGATCCACAATTCTTAGTATCTGCAAGTATTACCCTGTACCAATGAAAGCTACTAACTATATAGTGAACTACAACCATCTTTCCCTTCTGCTTTAACTACCTGAAAGTTTAGAGTATAAAAACAAAATATTAGAGGAAATATAAAATAAAAATGCTTGCACTTAATTGAGGGATTCTTCCAATCCTTCACTGTTAGGGTGACAAGACACTATATACTGAATCAAATGTTCGACATGAAATGGTTCCAAGTGGTAACTATAAGAATATTCTAGTGAGACAAACCTTTACCCTATATTTTAGAACAATGTGAACTCTTCAAAATGCTACAGCTTTGTGCCAGTGAGGGTATGGTTTTCTGTAATTTACTATCTTACCAAAAAATGGTTGGAAAATGACTGAGACAACATACCTGGATCAGCTGCAGTGAAAGGAACACCATCAGATGTATAAAATGTTGGCTCATTCTAGGAGGAATCAGAGTGATTAAAACACGTTATCATTTCAGAATTGATTTTTTAAAGCACATTAATTGAGCATGGCTGATCTCATTCATCTGTACCTGATAATACAAAAACAATCAAAAAACTAAATTCCTAGCAGCCATTTTCATTTCACTGGGAAAGTCTATGGTCTTCAGATTACTATTCTATTATCTCAAGTTCTTGTGGGTCTGCCGCCTGTCACACCCTTGGTGACTTGGTGCCTTGGTGCGGTCGTTCGTGCACTGTGATTTAGTGTCAGCTGATTTTTAGTTGTGGTTCCCACCCCCTGCAACCATTTTTTTCTTTAAGTATTTCCAAGACTGGATTGTAAGAGCATTCCTCCATAGTTTCTTTCTGTTTGATCCTGTCGAGAGCTTCAGGGCATCACTGGCCTGGTAACCATTTTTGTTTTCTTAATTTACTTTACTACAAAATGCCAAGTAAAAGTTTGAAATGCAGGCCTTTGATCATGAATTCTCTGGAAAAACTGCTTTGAGGAATCCCTACACTCACCCAAGTCCAAGTCAAGCCTTATTCACTTCCCTTGCCATTGAATGGCTCCTTGTCTAGTCTACCCTTTCACTGAGGATTCCTTCCATGGCTGCCATGTGACTCTAAGCCAGTGAAAAGAGTTATTAGGTATTAAATTCTGAGATAAGTTTATGTAACTTATCTACAAATTGCCAAAATTGTATTCAAGCAATAACCAAATTTAAAATGCAAACACTGGCATACCATAAAATAATTAGGATCGTTTTCAGGTGTTGCTTCCCTGTATGTTGAAGTTGCATGGACTCTACCCCAGTTACTTGACCGGAGTTCTACAAGCTTCAAGAGCATCTGTTTTACATCTCTGCAGACAAAAGTTGAAAATGAGTTAAAACGAGCAAGTGTTATCGTGCTCTAATATATCACAGATGCCTAAAACGTTGTTTCAAAAATTTAACATGCTTTGATATTCTAGACATTTCCTGTAATAACACAAATTTATCTTTTAAAAAAAATGCACATCACTCCTTTACTATACTGATCTGGAAAAAAGGATTTAGTACAGTTATGCTCAAATGCGTACTGGGCCCAAGTGGCAGGCCAAGCAACTGGAACATGATTCAGAAATCTGGCACAGTGAAAGACACACTTGGACATGATCAAGAGGCATTTCACTGCCATAAAATAATAAGGCAGCGGAGGGATTCTAACACACGTGAGAGGATGAACTCCTACACCTTGGAAATCAAGGAGCTTATCCCATGTTGGTGTAAGGAATGGCTCATTTTCTGATGACCACACGTGGGAATATTTCAACAGTCATCAGAAACCCCAGAAGTTTTTTTTTTTAATTATATAATTTTAAAATCTACAAACAATAGTGCTGGAGAGGGTGTGGAGAAAAAGAAACCCTCCTGCACTGTTGGTGGGAATGTAAACTGATACAGCCACTATGGAGAACAGTATGGAGGTTCCTTAAAAAACTAAAAATAGAACTACCATATGACCCAGCAATCTCACTACTAAGCATATACCCTGAGAAAACCATAATTCAAAAAGAGACATGTACCACAATGTTCAGTGCAGCACTATTTACAATAGCCAGGACATGGAAGCAACCTAAGTGTCCATCGACAGATGAATGGATAAAGAAGATGTGGCACATGTATACAATGGAATATTACTCAGACATAAAAAGGAACAAAATTGAGTTATTTGTAGTGGGGCGATGGACCTAGAGTCTGTCATACAGAGTGAAGTAAGTCAAAAAGAGAAAGACAAATACCATATGCTAACACATATATGTGGAATCTAAAAAAAAAAAGTTCTGATGAACGTAGGGGCAGGACAGGAATAAAGACGCAGATGTAGAGAATGGACTTGAGGACACGGCGGGGGGGGGAAGGGTAAGCTGGGACAAAGTGAGAGAGTAGCATTGATATATATACACTACCAAATGTAAAATAGATAGCTAGTGGGAAGCAGCCGCATAGCACAGGGAGATCAGCTCGGTGCTTTGTGACCACCTAGAGGGGTCGGATAGGGAGGGTGGGAGGGAGACGCAAGAGGGAGGGGTTACGGGGGTTATATGTATACGTATAGCTGACTCACTTTGTAATACAGCAGAAACTAACACAACATTGTAAAGCAATTATACTCCAATAAAGATGTTAAAAAAATTAAAAATTAAAAAAATATTATATACTTTTTTGTAAAAGTAAATACAACACATAAACATCCAGGATTGATCCCAACCTTCTGCAGGCAGGGAGGAAATATTTGTTTCAATTGCCATGCATATTACATTCATTCTCCACTGGAATGACTAGAGCCACCCAGTCACCTGACTACAGAATAATAGAGGACCGGCCCCTGGGAACATAAATAGGCTCTCTTGTTTTCCCTCATTGGTCACGCCTAACATGGTTCCCCCCAACCCTTACTCAAGCAGGTCCTTAGTAATAGACAAAGCATTAGCAACCCCCCCTGAATTACTTCCTGTCCACCCTCTTGGACAAGTCTTCCCTTGCTTGGACAGACAACCCTGCCCCAGAGGTGCCATTCTGACTAGACTGCATGAAGGGAGTGGGTGCAAGAGAAAAAAATGGCTAATATGAAATTGGGAGCCACTGGTCCCCATCTGGAGCTACAACTTACAGATGTGGTCAGTTTGATAAGCATAGGGGAGAAGTGCAGAGGAACGGGATGGGCAGGGAGGGTGTCCCTGGGAGTAGTTTGTCTGCTGCTCGCCCTCCCTTCTTGGCCTTGCCCTGGGCAGCCACAGCATCCATGACTTTACACACAGTCTCCTCATCCCCCAGGAACTGCACAGGCGTGATGGGCTTCATGTTCTTGTCCAATTCATGGTCAGCAGGCTCAGCTCCATGATAAGCTCTTCAGAGACCCTCTCTGCTTGACAATGTCCCTGGAGGCTGGTGCCATGGGCTACAGCCAATACCCCTTTCCCCTTCTTGATCTGGGAAACTATTTCTTCCTTCCAAAAGGGCAGAGCTCTGGTAATAGTATCCTTCAGACTCTCACAGGAGGGTAGCTAATATCCAGTGAGGTCTCCATGCCTTCGATTCTCACTGATGTTGCTGTGGAAGGGATGACTGGACTCCACTGGAGGTAGTGGGACTTCAGAGGAGCGCCTTCAGATCTTCACTGGGCCTCGCTGTGCTTGGCAGCGGTTTCTGCTTTACTGAGGCCAGACCCCTCACTGCCGCCTACTGAGGAGCCTGTCCTCGCCTCTGAGAGGCGCATTTGGTCAACGGCACCCAGCACTGGAGAGGGTCTGAAGTACTCTCTTACGCACTGAGGTGAAGTCTACATGCTCGCACCCCACTGCCTGGCTCCTGCTGTCTTTTTTTTTTTTAAAGACAGGCTTGAAATTTATTCCATGTAACTGTGGCTATATATGGTTCTTAAAGGCAGTGCGATCCTGCTAACGCTTTTATACCTCCAACTGGATTTATAGTAGTACTTTACCCAAATATTTATTGAGCTTAAAAGTATTAATCATTTTATTTTTTAATGGACTCATATTCCCACAGGAATATCTTAACTTGGTCCATTCATAAGCATAATTGAAGAAAAGTGGCTAGGTGAGCAGAAGCCATAGGTAAAAAAAAAATTTCTGTAGATCTATAAAGAGTATTCTGATGAAGCACAACAGATTAAAAACAACCCCAAAGAAAAAGCAAGGAATTGAGATCTACTGGCTATCTATATTACTTCTTACCCTACCTGCTGCAATTTGCGTCTAGGACAACATTTTCAATTCTCTGAATAACTTCTTCCATATCAGTCTTTCCTTTTTCCTTCCAGGCATCTTCTAAAACTGACCCTGTCAACTAAAAAAGCAAGTATCAGTAAAATAAAGAATTCAATAAAGTACAGAAATTCTAAAAAGACACTACTAGCAGTTCAAGCATTCTTTAAACAAGATGAATTTAGCAAGTTAAATATTCCTAATTATTTTCTACCATCTAATATTCAGGAATCGCTATACTTTTTCTTGACAGGGCAAAGGAATGAACTATAGCAGAAGTTTAATCATAGGCTTTATACACCAATGACTGTATGGCATGTTTGCTATATGACCAAGGCTATAAAATTTTAATCAACATATCACTTTTTGAAATATGCAACATCCAACAAGTGTAGAAACTCAGAATTTAAAAAACACAATCAGAAAAAAATGAGTTAAGGATATAAGCAGGTAATTCACAGAAACTAAAAAAATGGCTTACAAACAAAAAAAGGCTTTAATTCATTAGTGATTTTCGTCACAGAAATGCAAATTAAAATGAGCTTTTTGTTTTTACTTATCACGATGACAAAATAAAACCTAGGATTGATTCTATCCATCACTGATAAGGATATGGGAAAAGAGGTATACTCATTCACTGTTGGTGGGAACACACTCTGGTTCAGCATTTGGAAGGGAAATTTGGCATTACTTATCAAATTAAGGTATACATGCTCACTGAGCCACCAAATCTATGGGTAAGAATTTAAGTTCCATAAACAACTGCATATATAAAGATACAATGAAAGATTACTGACAGTGCTACAGTGGCTAAACTGAAAATAACTGCTCAAGGATGGAATGGATAAACATGTGCATGCATACAATGGAACACTGGGAAGCTACTGAAGAAAGAGCCATGCAAAAATCCAAGATCTTCATTTGATGGTAAAAAAGCAAGCCACAACAGAGTAAGATCTTATGAGAGCACACATGCAGATAGAGGAAGGGAAAGAAAGGGACTTTACGTATGGGGTGAAGGACTTCCATTTTCCACTTTTAGATTTCTTATATTAAACAATAAGTATATATTGCCTTTCCAATATTAAATTTGAGAGTAAAGTAAAATGTCAATATTTAACTTAAATAACTTACTCTTGGATCGATTTGTGCATTATATGTACTTTCCTTCCTCTAAATTATACACTAAAGGGATGAAACAGTTACATTTTAAGAAAAAATAAGTAAAACCTACCTTCAGTAATTTTACTGCACAAATTAAGTTGTCATCCATAGGATTAGAAAAGAGGGCATTCAGCAACTCCCGAAGACCGACCTGAAGAATGTCTGCCCTTGTAACCTGTCCATTTGTTCCTTTGATCTTTTGGGGAAAAGAAAATGAAAAGCAACTATGCCAAAATATAACACACATATACAAATTGTCTAACAAAGTGCTGGCAAAATAAGTGTTTTAAGTTAAACAATACAAAACATATGGTCAGGGTCTTCCCTGGTGGCGCAGTGGTTAAGAATCTGCCTGCCAATGCAAGGGACACAGGTTCGAGCCCTGGCTGGGGAAGATCCCACATGCCATGGAGCAACTAAGCGCGTGCTCCACAACTACTGAGCCTGTGCTCTAGAGCCCGCGAGCCACAACTACTGAGCCCACGTACCACAGCTACTGAAGCCCGCATGCCTAGAGCCTGTGCTCTGCAACAAGAGAAGCCATGACAATGAGAAGCCCCCGCTCGCCGCAACTAGAGAAAGCCCGCGCACAGCAACAAAGACCCAACACAGCCAAAAATAAATAAATAAATTTATATATATATAAAAAAAAATACGGTCAGGATAATTTAAGCCTCCTTTAATATTACTGCTTCATAAAGCAGTCTCTAGCCTATTAACACCTTTTTGGGAACACAGAGCTTTTTTCTGCTTTTTATACTATTTAAAAATACTCTAACTTGCATCAGAATAGAATATGTATCTCAGCTCTCTGGCTTAAAGAACTGTAGGTTCAGGAGCCATGCCTTATCTTTATAACTCCCACCACACATATCATCATGACTTCTACATAGGAAGTTCAACTGCGTTCTTAAAGTGACAATCCATTTAAGGTACATTTTATATTGGTGTTCTTATTTGGCTTATACAAAAATAAACTGAGAAAGATTACGGCATGAGATTTTTTAAGAAATTAAGGCCATCTGTGGTAAAAATGGATAGTAAATTAGGCAAGAGATTGGACAAAGACCTTTTAGATGCATTGACTGAGATGTACATTTGACGGTGGATTCGTGTGTCTTTTCAGTGGTATTTACAATACTAAGTCCTCAAATCAGTTTAAGAAGGTATACTGATATCTGGGACTAACTAGTTAAAAAAAAAATCAAGCAAATCCATTACAAAGTAATATTCAGCACTTATGTTGCCTACCAACAAGCATATACTCAAGTATGCCACCAATTTAGCTGTAGACTTTGTACAAATACATTCTATATAGAAGATTAATATACAAAATAGGACCAAAAAGAACTACTGTAGGTGAATTAGGTGAAAAAAACCAAACAAAAAACACAAACTCTAGTCTCTCCCCTCTTCAAAGTTTTATGCTCTGCAGGGCAAGTTGCTTTTGGGTCACCATCTGAAAGTCAACACACTAAATGTGCTAATATTTATGATACAAGGATTCAAAACGGTGTGACTGTCTGTATTCCAAAAGCTTGAAATCACATGTAAACCATGGCTTTCCAAAAGTACATAAAGACTTTAAAATGCCTAGTAACTATCTCCCAACACTGCCCATGAACAGGAAGACAAAATGGTACATATGTTCCATTTGAGGACAGATACTACCATGAGTAGGTACTGAGACTATTTTCTTTATCTCCCATTTCACTCTTAATGTTATAAAAGAGTAAACACAAATCCCTTATTGAGATCAATTTATATTCTCAGGCTTTGTCAGTACTAAAAAGAAAAATTTCTCCTCACCTCCAGGTTAAGATAAAGTTCTCCCAGAAAGAGTACAAATGCATGGAATCGTTTTCGAGTCACTTCATCCCCTTTTGCAGCTTGATCTTTAACTTCATATTCAGTCCGACATCTAATAAAGACATACCTTTTGTAATCTCACATTGCTTTGTTTTTTAAATAGTCAAACAGGATGACCATTTGTCAGTTTGGCTGTTCACAAGCAATTCAGAGGCAAGTACAATACACCAACACTCTGTTTTTCTGTAATAAAAAGTGTTCCTGTCTATTGTAGCGATCAGAATATGTACTATCTTTTCATACAAAGATTCTTAGTTTTAAGAAACTGATAAGAATAGTTGAAAATAAACCTATTACTAGAACAAATTGTAACAAGTTACAGCTACATAGATTTCATGAGGTTCGTTGTATATTGGCACTAAAATACAAAACAAAAAACCTCCCTGCCTCACCTTATTTATTGTCTCATAGGTTTTTTAAGAAAGCACTGTTTTTATGCGAAGTATCTCTAAAATATTCTGCTCTTGCTGAAATACGAACTTTGAACAGAGCTTTAAAATATATATATAGGGCTTCCCTGGTGGCGCAGTGCTTGAGAGTCCGCCTGCCGATGCAGGAGACGCGGG
>NW_006788723.1:685655-687926 GCF_000442215.2 Lipotes vexillifer | reverse complement strand
CCCAAAAAAAAAAAAAAAAAAAAAAAAAAAAAAAAAAAAAAAAAAAAAAAAAAAAAAAAATATATATATAAATACAGATGACGTCCAACTAAGCTGAAAATGAATTCTTATTAAGCCCATTATCCTTAGAATTTCTATTATACAAATCAGAGAAGTGAAGTAAGAGGGGAAGTCCCCAATTGAAACCACACAGAAACATAGAAGGCAATTAATCTGGTCTTTGGGTATTTGTTTCTAATAGAGACTAAAGGAGTCAATTTATTTTCCCTTGTTTGATTTTTCCCTGACTTGGTGCATTCACCTTAGAGCTTACATAGTTCTTATTATCTAAAATAATCACAATAAGCCTGTCATTGTCTATACCAATGAATTACGGTGTCAGCTACTGTTACTAAAATGGATTTTCAAAATGTACTTTTAATGTTCACCAATTTGGTGTTAAAGATTTTTTAATTTTTATTGATAAGGTGTAAGAACATTCTAGAAAAGTCATGTGTTTTATAAAAATGATTTTGATAGTTCTCCTTTTAAAGACCAAGGGAGCAGCTTATGAAGGCTTAATGGCTTTCATACCTGAGGTACCAATTTAAAAAAATTTTCAAAAAGAACCTAAAAAGTCATTTCTTGTCCAAGAATTTACCTTGGTTCAGTTTATGTATCAATCATAAACCCAGCTTAGCTTATTGTGCCAATGCTTACAAGCTATATTAAATGAGCAACATCTGCTGTTTGAGTCAGACATGGAAAGATATTGGTTATCTTCTCATACATATTAATTCCTCATCAGAAAAAAAGTTGGGATATCTATAAGTAGAACACTGGTTAATAATGGAAAGGATCAATCAATTAATGCCAATTCAGTTATCCAAGCACCTTGTTGGCTGCTTTCCTTTCTGTCTTTCCTTTTATGACTTTTCAGGTAAGAAATGACCTTTTTGTTTTATCAACGCCATTACTATTAGATTATATATTAATATATGTTAATATATGTACAAATGCAAATCCCTACCCTTGTACATTGTTGATTATCTAGGTGAGAGGAGACTCTAAAACTTTAAGCTAAAGACTTTCAATTATAAAAGTAATACATGGCTATTTCATAAAGGTTAAAACAGAAAAATATAAAGAATAAAGACACTGCAGCCCAGAAATAACTGCTGTGAAGGTAACTTCTATCTGTTTCAAAGTATTCTACATTTTTAAGTTAACAGAATTATGATCTTTTCACTTGTTATATGATTAGTGTTTTTCCACGTTGATAGCTTTGACAGTATCCTAGTACTAGAGAAGCACACACAGGGGATACAGAGTCAAAAGAACCAGAAGAGTGATTCTCAACCATGACTACATAGTAGAATCACTTGGGGAGATTTACAAACCATGCCCACACTCTCCTTCAGTCTAATTATATCAGAATTTCCAAGACTGGGGGCTTAGCCCCATTTTAAGTCTCTAGGTAACTCTAAGGCAGAGCCAGGGGTAAGTAGCACAAGGGAAGATAAGCAAGCCTTTCTACCATCCTACCTCCTCAAAGTGCTAACTTTCACATCTTTCCAAAAGCTATAATTTGTACTTTAATGATTAGGTAAGGTTAGATATTTCTGTAACTTTGTCATTTATATTTTTCCAAACTGCACCTATCCAGAGTCATTCCAAATACTTCTATTAAAAATAGAAATATTTCTGGCCTTTTTCTTACTCATTCGTAAGAGGCCCCTCTTTTCATATTAAATAAATGAGCTCACTGCCATGTTGTTACAAATGTCCCTATTTTTACTTCACTTCTTATAAATTTATGACCCCTCCAATATTATAATCTATATGAAATTAAGTTTCATCTCTTGTTTTAGGGACTGTAGGTATCATGTCTTGCTTAAAATGGCTTTACCAACCTAACATTTTTGTTTGTCATTTTTCCCCCTAGTATTTACTGTTTCAGTTTTATATCTGAAATATATTTTGGTGTAAAGAATGAGACAGGAAGCCATCTTTGATTTTTTTCCCCCCGAACGACTAGCCAGTTATGTCAGCAGCACAGTTTGTCTTTTACTTTTGTATCTGAAGTGTAACCTTCGTTAAAAGCTTAATTTTCAAGTGTCTCTGGAGTGTACTTTTGGAGTCTTTATTCTGTTCAAGTGCAGTTTAACCACACGATGGAATACTCTGCAACCATTAAAAGTATCTTTAAAGAACAGGCAATCTCTAATAAACTCAAAGACAACCTTGTTATTGAATAAAACAACTCAGATTATAAGAAAATTCATTTCCCTA